>NW_028241086.1:0-146871 GCF_964263255.1 Lissotriton vulgaris | reverse complement strand
CCCATAGCTCACAATAGAACACTTTTCGCCTGGTATACCTTCAGCATTGTCGCCACAGGGCACTTACCCATTTTAGCGGCAAAGTTGAAGATTGCTGTGTTGGCCCGTGTAACCTCCCCCTTGGTCCTCTGAATGAGGGGCCACCAGTTCAATTTATCATCCAACAAGATGCCTAGATAGGAAAATCTCATTGTCAGGGGCACCTTTTCATTACCCACTTTAAAGGGATACTCCTTCTTGGGACGGGACCCGACCTGCATGATGGATGATTTCGAATTATTAATTGCTAGGTCGCAATCCTCAAAAAAACTCTGAAAGGTGTTAAGCAGGGTCTGTAAGCCTTTGCTGTTCTAGCAATGAGGACAGAGTTGTCGGCATAAAGCAGGACGGGCAAACCCCGATGACCCACATAAGGAAAATCAGCCCCTGTTGTTACCAGCATCTTGTGTAAGTCATTTATATATAGATTGAATGAAAACGGGTCAAAATGCATCCCTGCCGTAAACCCCTTTCGATATTAAAGTCCCTAGAAACACGAAGGTCATTGGCATATCTGATGTTGGCCTTGATATCCCTATGCAGATCCTCGAGAAATCCAACCAAATTATCCTCCACCCCCATGGCCCTCATGGATTGCCACAATTTCCCCTGATTGAGCAGTCAAAAGCGGAGGATAAATCCATGAAGGCCATGTAGAGCGTATCCTGGCGGGAGATTGTATATTTCCCCTGTATCAAATATAAATTAAGGAATTGGGATAGGGTGGAATGCCCCGAGCGGAACCCACACTGAATGCCTGTAATTATCACATTCTCCTCCGCCCAGGATGCTAATCTTCTCAAGATTACCCCACCAACAACCTTAACCACAGAATCAAGGAGGGAGATCGGTCTATAACACAAAGTGCTATTTCAGTCCCCCTTCTTTAAAACCGGTACAGTTGTAGACGTGCCCCAGGACTCCGGACACCCAACCCTGGCCACTGCATTAATCACGGCCGCCAGGACCGGAGCCCAAAACTGAGTATTAGATTAAAAAAGGTTCAGAGGGATACCATCCGGTCCTGGGGCTTTATTACCAGATAACCCTATGATGCCCAACTCAACCTCCTTCTGCTCAAATATTATCGGGACATACATGTTACCCCTATCTCGGGGTTTTTCAGGTTCCATCACGCCCTTAAAAATAGTTGTAAAATGTGCCACCCATTCATCCTCAGTTATATTAGTGCCCATTTCTCGATCCCTTGACTTCTCAAATAGGCAGCGCCAATAGTTTACGCCAAGTTTCCTCCTTCAATTTTCTTTTCCTAGAATCCAATGCCTGCTTATATGAGCGACGTTGGGCACTAAGCAGAGGTCGATCTCTGGGTGTGGTTTTTAAGGCTTCTTTTAAAAGTCTTGCAGCCTTAGAGCAGGAAGCATCAAACCATCTAGGTTGAGAGGGTAGAGATCTGTGGTAAGGGGCACTTAGCAAATTCCCTACCTTGGAGATGATGCCATCAAAGGCACTAAGAACTCCCCGGGACGGGTATCAGGAGACACACAAGGTGTAATCTCAGCTGCGCATTTAATTTTCACCTCACTGTGTAATAAATCTGGAGCGATCTGTGACCACTTTATTCTGCGACATCCGTCTGTAAATTTCCCCCCAGAAGCACACAGACGGGATTATGGTCACTAAATGCACTTTATATGATTGCAAACCTTTGAAAGTTGCTCTGTAAACCAGCAGAGATCAAAATATGATCAATGAAAGAGCCCTTATAACGGCCTTTAAATGAGGGTACAAGTTGTTTACTAAGCGGGACAGAAAATGTCATTAATGGGAGCAGGTCAAAAAGGTTGAGCAAGCTGCTAAGGGCATCCCCCTGTGCTGAGTGCTCAAAATGAAAACCCCACATCCTTGCACACCCCAGCTCCTCCATACAGACAGTTGCCGGGTCACCGCAGGGGTGGATGTTAAAATCTCCTATTATCATAAGGCTAAATGTAACAGAGCCGCACATCTCCCTTAAAAGGGTGCTTAACTGAGCACTTTTACACTCAACTTGTAAAGCCATAGAATTATAAAAATTAATAATTCCCAGGCTGTTCTTTCCTCTTTTCAAAATGATTGCTTGAATGTCTTTGTTAAAAAAAGGGAATTACTGGATCTTACAAGTCACTGCCAATGCTATAAATATGGCCAAGCCACCACTAGCTCTGCCGTGTACTGACGGTATTGCGGGGTCAAAAAAAGCTTTATAACTCTCCACCAATAAGTTGCAGTCAACCAGCCAGGTCTCCTGTAGACAAACCACAGAGAACTGCCTATTAAACAGCAGCCATATAGGGTCCTGGATTTTCCCTGCTAAACCTGTAATATTCCATGACAGAACATTATATATTTCCAGGTTATGCTGCTTTACATGGGTTCCCACCAATACGGATGCCTTCAGCCGGGGCCTAAGCCTCCCTGACCCCACCATACCATCAGGCACAATATTTTGGGTGGTTGTACAAGGATCCTCCTGCCCTTGGATTAATACTCCTGCTGACTCAGGCCTCGAATGTAGTCAATCACACTCTTCCAGCATAGAGAGGGCTGAAAACCTATTCGAGAGCTCCTGCCGGGGAATCAACTGTTACCCATCTAGGTGCCCTACGCCTCCAAATTGAAATGAAGAGCCCATCCCCAACACCGCAGGAGATCTTTAAGCCCGATCATTAGTAAGCAGATTTGAATTCAACTGATTTCTAGGGTCGACCTTATAAAAGAAACCCAATTGTAGGGCCTTTATACCAAAATCTCTATGAGGGGAATTAAGAGAATCCTTCCGAAGCATTCTGTCCACAAGGTAGCTGCTATTAAAGTTCACAATAATACAATCGCCCCCTTCATGTTTCCGCAAGCTCCCTATCCACCCGACTCGGCGTACCATGATAATTTTACGTTCCACCATAGGTCCCATTGAGGTATTACTTGATATACAATAAGTTACCTTATTTCTAAGTTGAGTGAAATTTTCCTGAGATCCAAGGGGAAGTGGCAGGACATTTGTCAAAATCACTACCAGAGGCATGGATTGTGGTGGAAGATCAATAACTGCTAAATTCTGATTGGCGGAAAGGGGGGCAGAGATGGGGGGTCCCTGGTGATTGGCTAAGACTCTTCCTGTTCTCTGCAGAACCTGTCCCTGCCCAGTAGTAGGTCGATCCCTGATGGTATGTCGTCCAAGACTTACACCATCAGCCAACCTACCTAAATCTTTTGCAGCCACATTTACGCTACTGTTTTGAGTACTATTGGGGGGGTGGCAAACTGCTACTTCTACAGGTGGAGGGATAGGGCATGGCATCATAGAGACTACATTCGAGTTAGGGGGCTCTGAATTAGAAATATGAGGGGACTGTAAAAGCTTGTTGTGTTCTACCAGAATCTTCTCAATGCGATTCAATTTGTCTACAATGGGGCTCAGATTATCTTTCAACATGCAGCTCATGGTGGATATAAAGGCCTCCAACATGTCCTGATTGACTATGTTATCCATTAAATGGGCACCTGCCTTATTTTTTAGAACCGTTTTAGAGGGTGTGTTTAATTTATTTTTTTTAGCCTGCCTGACTATTGGCTTAGACTTTCTTTTGGAACTCCCACTTGACCTGAGGGCCCCCTTAATATTTCCTAAAGGGCCCACGTTACAGGGTGCATCCCGAGGCACATGGTTCAAGATGCCATGAAGCCCCTCAGACCCCAGCAGGGGTTCTGGTGCCACATTCTCCTTATTTGCAATGATTACAGTTGGAGAGAGTACTCTACGGGGTGCTGGACCGGGAGAACCCTGCGTAAGTAATGTACCTTCAGTTAACTGGGAGTTGTCACTCATCTCAGGAGATGATCGGGTACTCAAGGAGTCAATAACAGCTTCCCTTGTTTAAATATTGCCCCCCCCCCATATGCAAAAGTACACCTTTTGAGGGCGATCTGTACAAACGCCTATTTACTATTTCAATTTCCCTATCAATAACAGAAGCAGCTCTTATCAAGAAATCATCCATAGTTGTGACATTGGCCCTAGTAGCAACCTGCATCCCTTCTTTGCATACTTGAGTCTTCCTTCTCCCCATAATACACACTCAGAGTTTACCTCCCTGCACCTGCTACAAATGAAAACCCAAACACTAGTATAATACCAAGCTCCCTGAGATATAACAATAACTCCACTAAATAGACTGGAATACACCTCTGCAAGCAACCCACTCAATAGGTCAGCCAATCAAAAGTCCAGACCACAAAAATGTCTCACCGCAGGTTGTTGCAAGTGGGAACCAAGACAGTGGGCCCGGCCTGGCTTTATCCGGCCTTTTACGGGCGCGAACGGGCCCGCCCTTATCCTGGGCTTTGCTTGGGCGCAGCCCGGCAACGCCCGCGCGCGTACCGCGCTGCGAGATGCCTGAGAGCCCTTTAAAAGCCTCCTGATGCTTGGAAATGGCGTGGGCGGCAAGCGCGCCCCTGGTGCTGCTGGGGGTTGTGGTCCGGGCCTGAAGATTCCCCCAAGATGACTCCAATGGAGGTGGCGACTGAAAACAAGAGCTGTGCCCGGTAATCTGGGCTCCTGGCTCCCGCTCTGCGGGAGTCTTGAGAGCCCTTTAAATGCCTCCTGGCGCTTGGAAATGGCGTGGGCGGCGAGCGTGCCGCTGGTGCTGCTGGGGGTTGTGGTGCGGGCCTGAAGATTCACCCGAGATGTCTCCGATGGCGGCTGCAAACAAGAACAATGCCCGGTAAGCTATCAGTTCACATGCTTTACTTAATCTTTCATTCCCCAAGAGGTAGCTATTTTATAATGTTGTTGTTCATCTGCATTTTTTTCTGCACATACTTTGAGGTTTGAGCCATGTCAGGTGTTTATGATGGGCTTTGATTGAACGCTAAGGCTGATCCCAAACAAAGTGTCTGTGAGTGGGTCGGCCTCTCTGCAGAGCACACAGAACAATGTTTGTGTATTCCATTTGCAACTGAAATTCTGTGGATATGTGTGTGAAGGGGTACACAGATGTCAAAATATTTGCAAGGCAAAAGTAAGAGAAATAAAATAAAGTGCTTAAATTTGAGGGAGTGCAGTGTATGTTGGGAGTGGTGAAGTGACAGAGATGCAAGGAAGTGCATTCAAGGAGGAGTGAAAAGGGGATGCTGAAGAGGAAAGAGTGGGGTTTGAAGATGTGCAGATGGACAAGATATGCAGAGAAAAAGACAATACATATCTAACATAAAGCACGCATAACTGAAGGCCAAAACGCCTTCCACAGGCATCAATGCTATTGAATTCACAGACTCACTATTTCAGAATTTAAACATTTTCAATGTTAATTATTTATAAGAAATCATATTTGTTACTCATTTATCTTACACAGCTAACACCCAGTGACAAAGCCAATCATCCTGATCAGCTTTAGGTGTATGTCAGTTGTTGTGTCATTTATCTGGATAAAATTACATCTCAGAGAGAAACATAAATACCAGTCAGGTGGCACACATGGAAATCACAGACATTTATATGACATGTTCCTTTATAGGGAGCACCCACTTTATTCATCTAACTTAAAGGTCTGTCTGCATATATTTCTATATGACTGGTTAAGTGTTGAGAAGAAACGTAGGAAGACTGGAGGCGGTTTCAACGCTTTTATTGTAGAGAGAAGAAACTGGCATCCAAGACCCTCGACGATCCGACAGGAACTGCCAAAGGTCGAGTCTTGTAATCCTCACATTCTAGATCAGAGAACACAGGGCATTCTATAATGAGGTAAGAGGGAAGGGCACAAGGACATACTGGTGAGTATAGAGAAGGACTACATAACATTAAGCCAGCATCTGTGGGTGCTTCTCGAAGTCTGGTTAGGGCATGTATTTCCAAGGTTAATGCTGCATGCAGTGCAAGACAATGGCCAAGCATACATTTTAAAGAGCTAAAGATGTCATGCTGTACAATTTACACATTACACTAACTGTTGAACAAATTAATGTAGGAAGATATGGGGCAATTTTTAGTGTGTTTATTATTTCAAGACTTTACTTCCCACTTGCTTTATCGCTACATTCATTTGCTTTAAAATGCACCATTTGCCAATGCTTTTTTCATTTGTTTCTCGGTAAAGAGACTCACCCTGGACCTCAGGTTTGTCCATTGATGTTTTTCGCATTGCTCACTATATAAAAGTCATGCCCAACGTTTACTCCTCACTACTTTCAAATGTTACCAGTCGCCACTGGAAATGTCATGTCACTCAAGTAAACTAAATAAATTAATACAAATAAATTATATTTTACCAACCTTGCGTATTGTTTGTTGTTGTAACATACTTCCTGCCTTTGAATAGTGTTGGAGTAACAGTACCTCATCTGCATAACTGTCGAGTTGTGTCACTTTAGTTTTTAATATTGATGGCAGGCATACCTAAAACATATTTTGCAAAAGTAATTTTAGTGGCGGAATACACCAATATCGTCATGTTATATTACGTTATATTGAAAAGAAAGCAAACCTCACAAAACAGTTACACTATCTTTGAAGTTAACTGAGATGCTGCTTAAGCTGGGAATGTGATTTATATCTGCATGGAAACTCGATTATGGAAAGCAATCTCTTTATTTAGCTAACTCTTGCCAGAACCAAAGTTAGTTGTCATAACCAGTTACTACGATGTATAAAGGAACCTTTCAGCTGTAGGATTTCTTTGCCTTCATTGATCATTGGAGTGCAACCAATATTGACTCTTGTCATCAAAACTACTAAACTACTGCCAGGATAAGGCAATCTGATCTAGGGAAGGGAAGGAGAGGGTGAGAGAGGAAGAAGAAGATGTTATCAAATATGCTGGCTCAACTCCAGCAAAGATTCATGAAAACAAAACCATTAACTCTAAGAGTCAAATTCCTCTGTTTCCTTGAACTATGCGAGCAATTTCTCTCTTTTTCTCCTACGCACATATACCTACTCCCCTTTTCCTCTCTCTCTCCATTACTTTACCTCTCAAACACACACCACTCCCTGTCCCTCTTCTGTCTCCCTTTGACTCTCACAGTCTCCACTACACTTTTTCTCACACTGTCCCTACAACTCTTTCTCAAGCACACACTCCTTGTCTTCCTCTATGTCTCTTTAACTCAAACTGTCTCTCCTCTCTTTTTCGCTTTCTCCTTCTTGCCTAATTTTTCTTTCATCTTTCCCTCTCCCCGCCTTTTCTGCTCTTTATCTCTTGACCTCCCTCTTCCTTCTTAGTTAGTCTCTTTGTCCTCTTTATTTTTCTTTCCTTGTTCTCTTTCTGTACCTCACACTCCCAATACTTGTTTTCCCTTTCTCTTAGTCTATCTCTCGCTCTCTCTCAATCTATCCCTTTCTCTTCTTCTCCCTCACTCTCAGACTGTTCGCTCTCTCTCCATAGTTTACCTTCAATCAATCAATCAGTATTTGTATAGCGCTGCTAATCACCCATGAGGGTACCCATGTGCTAGGTAGCAGGGCTCAATCGAAAAGCCAGGTCTTGAGTCTCTTCCTGAATTCTTCCAGCAAGTTGATATACGGAGATAAAGAGGAAGGCCGTTTTTGGTGGTGAGGTATGAGAAGGAGCGGCTTTTGCTGTTGTTTCTGCAGATGTGTGGTGTCTGAGCAAGGGTAGCGGAGAGAAGTTCTCTGGACGATTGGTGGAAGTTCAGGCAATGGTTGATGTATGCTGGTCATAGGTCATGGAGGACTTTGTAGGCATGTGCCAATATCTTGAATTGGCATCTTTTCTGGACGGGGAGCCAGTGGCGGTTCCTATGGTGTGGGTTGATTGGGTCCATTTGGCCATGTTGAGAATGAGTCTGGCCGCTGGGTTCTGTATCGTCTGCAGTCTCTTCATGAGTTTAGTGGTGGTTCCTGTGTACAGTGCGTTGCGTGATCCAGTCAGCTGGTGACCACGGCTTGAGTGACAGTTTTCCTCATGCCAATGGGGAGCCATTTGAAGATTCTTCGGAGCATGTGGAAGATGTGGAAGCAGGCAGAGGAGACTGCATTGATCTGTCACTTTATGGTGCGCTTGCAGTCCAGGATGATGCTGAGGTTGAGAGTGTGGTCTGTCAGTGTGGGTCTGATTTCGGTGGACCACCAGGTGTCATTCCAAGGAGAGGCGCTGTTGCAGAAGATCAGCCCTTCGGTCTTGTCAGTGTTGAGCTTCAGGCAGTTGGTCTTCGTCCAGTCAGTGGCCTATCTCCCCTATGTCTTTACCCCTATAATCCCTTTACATTTCTTGGCGCCTCTCTGATTTCTCTCACTCACTTTCCTTTTACCTCATCATAACTACATTTCTGTTCCTCGCTGCTTTTAAAGTCATTGTCTTCCTTTCTGTCTCTGTCTTTTTCATCTTTTTCTCTTTCCTTCTGGCACTCTCCCCTTAACCTCTCCCCATTTATTTCTGCCTCCCACACTTCCCCTTTACCCTCTTCCTAACCTTGCACTCCACCCTCTCACTCTACTCTGCTCACGCTTCCCACTTGTTTCCTATTTACTTGTTCAGTCAGTATTACACTATCCGCCCCTTTCATCACTAGACATCAAACAATAATCCTAAACTGGTAAATACAAAAGGGATCTCATCTTTCTCAGTGTAGTGATGATCAGTAACTACTCCAAAAACAGAGAGTCACCCAATTTGAGCCAAAAAGGACTGGGTAATTAAATGAACTAAAAAACAAAAATGCCCTTTTGTGCTGTATCTTACTTGGTCAAACTGTGATCAAACAGAGTGCACTGAACTGGAAATGTACCAAGGTGCATATTAACCTTAAAAAGCATACATGATTCTGTTTTCTCTATACAAAAAAATAAAATTGTTTATTATAAAATTATACTTCAATACATTCACAATATTCTTACATTATATAAGTACATGATTAAAAAGAGATTCACATTGATTAAAAAAAGATTTATACATAATACCTTGATTTGATAAAATATCAATGCAATAACATTTTGTTTCTTGTCTATCGTGTATGATCTCTCAATATGCATATCTTCTATTACAACTAAACAACATATATAATTTTGATACACATGCACAATAGTTAGCTTCTTACAACACTATATCTGAACTCAGGTCATGTTCGCTTCCACCCATAAATTACCTTTAGGAATTTTTTATGTTCTACTTGTCTTGTAGTAGTAGGTATGTTACAAGGTTTGGATAAAAACACTCTTTTCGATGAGAAATTAATTCAATAGTTGGAAATAAAACACTCTCCTAAGTTTGTAACAGATTCCTAACAACTTTTACAGTATCCATTTGGGGAATATTAGTATGTTGGACAGGCCACAGGAAGGGCCCGCTCCCCCTCTGCCCGACCAGGCCCGAGCCCGGTCCCTCAAGTGTTACACACCACCACTTCACGTTTTCCGTCCCCTCCGGGACCCCTGCATCTGAACATCTCGACCTCGTGGGCCCGATCCACGACTGGGCCGCGCGCCCGACCTGGGCGCCATCTTGGACACTGCACCACGCGGCCGCGTGGCCTCCGATCAACCCTAACCCTGGGCCTGGCCAGGCCTCAGACATCCCGGCACCACCATCCACCCAGGAGGTGAGTGGACTACTTGGCAGGTCAATGGGAGAAAGAGGTGTCGATGGCTCTCCCCCGCCAGTTACCGCTCGCCCCCAGCCCCCCCGGGCGCTGGCTCCACCCCCCTGCTGGGTGTCTGGACTCCCCCATCCTGGAACCCCCGACCTCCAAGTGCGAGGGTCCGGACATCAAAGGGCAACAGCCCTATAACTGAGGCAGCTCCAGGGCAGGAAGGCAGTTGTATCCTGGAGTCGAGAGACGCAGAGAAGAACTCATCCTTGACGGACTACTGGCGCTGCCGTAGCCCTACCTTGTGAACTATCGCCCTGCCTGCTGGCGCTGCCGCAACCTCCGTAAACCTTCATCGTCGTCGGGACCTGCTGGCGTGGCCGCGGACCGTTTGTACCTCCATCTTCATCGGGACCTGCTGGCTCCGCCGCGGACCGTCGCCACCTTCAACCATCTCGGGACCTGCTGGCTCCGCCGCGGACCGTCGCCACCTTCAACCATCTCGGGACCTGCTGGCTCCGCCGCGGCCCGATCATCTAGAACGCCGAGCTCGAGGATTGAGAGCTGTCCATCTACCCATTTGGTAACAAGACTGTCCCGCTACCCCTTTTCCCCACCAGAGACTCGAACCGAGGGGACCCCTGAGTCCAGACCTCCTTGTACCATTTGACCGTACTCGAAGAATTGCTGATAAAGTATCGTTTAACCTTATCCTTGTGTGGTGTCCGTCTGTGGGGGGGAAGTTACTTGTCTGTACGATCGCTGGAGACGGCTCTCCCTGGAGACCTCTTCCCTTATACTCGGCCGACCCTCCCGGTCCGTCTAACATTGGTGGCCAGCGGCGCGATCCGAATCACCGCATAATCGTACAGAGAGTAGCTCACCCCACGACGAAATCACGATGACTACCAAAGCAAGCGGATCCACCGAGAAATTTCAGATGGAGAAATTGGAAGAATACAGCCATCGTGAATTAAAACAATTCTGCATCGAACTAGGTATCGCTACCACCGGTTTAAGTACCAAAGATGATTTCAAACAGGCCCTGGAGTCCTGGGCAGAAACCGGGGCCGTCAGACCCCCGGACCAAAATATCGCAGCAGTAGAAAAAGACACCGCGGCTCCCGAGGAGCGAAGAACGGGTCTCTCGCAAGACGAGATCCAGGAACGAGAAAGAACAAGACTACATGAACTAGAAATGACCCGGCTCAAAATGGATGGTGAACTCAAGTTGGCCGAACAAAAACTGAACTTAGAACATCTGAGGCTCCGAGAAGAAAGAGAGGAAAAACAGAGACAAAGAGAGCTCGAGGAAAAAAGACTGGCTTATGAACATGAGCGCAAATTAGCCGAGATAGACTTACGCAAGCAGAACAAGGAATCAGGGGCGACCGAGCAACCCCGCACCCCGGGAGCAGCAGATAAGAAGGTACACATCCCCAAGGATGTCGTCCGAGAATACTTCCGAGAGGACGACATCCAACAATGGTTCAAGGCCTACGAAATAGCTATGACCTCCCACCGGATCGATCGAAGCGACTGGGGAGCCGGTCTATGGGGGAGATTCCTCAATGAGGGCCGCGATGCCCTGCTACAGCTCCTGGACCATCTGATGACCTCATATGACCACATGAAAGCGGCCCTCCTCACCCGCTATGGGCTCACACCCGAGATGTACCGCCAGAGGTTCAGAGACTGCACCCGCATCCTGGGTACAACTTGGGTAGAGTACGTTAACTATTTCAGCAGAGCCTTCGAGGGTTGGATCAAAGGAAGCAATGTCACAACGTACGAACAGCTCTTCAATCTCATGGTGTGGGAACATCTGGCCAACAATTGCTTCATCGAGCTCCGGCAGCACCTCCTCGATAGCAAATTGACTGATCCACGGCAGCTCGCAGCCGAAGCTGACCGGTGGGAAATCACCAGGGTGGGCCGAAATGGGTCCTATGAACAGAATCGAAACCACCACGGTCAGCACCGTCCCCGAGGAGGAGGAGGAGGGGGCCAAGGAAAAGGAAGAGACAGCACTCCGGCCGCCCCCGCTGCCAGCACCACTCCCCCGGCCAACCGGGGCAGCACCCCGGCACGACCGGGATATAGGGCCAATGTCACGTGTCACCGATGCCAGCGAGTCGGCCACTACGCCAACGACCCAAATTGCCCACAAAACCAGAGCCCGAGACCCCGCCAGGTGGCTGCCGCTGCCCTGGGGGAAGAACAGATCTCCGAGGAACAAGAAGAATATGAGCAAGAACATCAAGAATGGGAGCCAGCCGCCATGGCCCTAGCCTGCTTAGGGGGGAAGACATGGTCCCGCGGGTCCCCCTACCCGCTAACACCCGGAAGTATAGCCAATGGGTGAGCATCAATGGACGCCGAGCCGAAGCCCTCCGTGACACCGGGGCCAGTGTAACAGCCGTGCGCTGTCACCTGGTGACCCCAGAACAGTTCCTACCAAATATTCTCTGCCCTGTCCGTTCAGCCGATAACTCGGAGAGTCTGTGTCGGATGGCCTGCGTCCCTTTCGAATGGGGAGGGGTCTCCGGCATGTTGAAGGTGACGGTCCGAGACGATGCCCCCGTAGACTGCCTCCTGGGGAATGACCTTGAAAGCTCTCCGTGGGCAGCCGTAGAACGAAGAGAACACCTGGGGATGTTAGGCATCCCGGACTGGGCGTGCGTCACCACCCGGTCCATGGCCGCCCGTGCTAATCCCCGACCCGAGGAGCCTGAATGGCCGGCGCCTCCTCCCCCGGTCGCTCCAGTCGAAGACGCCAACCGTGCCGTCATCCCAGAACCAGCTCAACCTCCGGACCTCTCTGGCCTCGACCAGTGGCATCAAGAGGGGGGGCCCACACAGGAGCAGTTTCGCCAAGAGCAGAAGACCTGTCCCTCCCTCGAGGGGCTCCGCCAACAAGCCCTCGCCCAGAGCGCAGGGGATACCTCCGGAACACATTGGGTCTATTGGGACAATGATCTGCTATACAGTGAACAAAAGATCGCGGAGTTGGGGGCCAGTCGAGTGCTAGTGGTGCCCCTCCGTTTTAGAGACTTCTTGCTGAATCTGGCCCACGATGTTCCCCTGGCTGGACACCTGGGTCACGATAAAACTTACAGCCGCCTAGTGACCCACTTCTTCTGGCCTAAAATGAGGAATGATGTACTCCAGCATTGCCGATCTTGCCCCACGTGCCAAGCCAGTGGGAAGAGCGGCCGCAAACTAAAAGCCCCCCTGCAACCATTTCCAGTGGTCACCACCCCGTTCGAGAGGGTCGGGATAGACATTGTGGGGCCCCTGGACCCCCGCACAGCACAAGGACATCGGTTCATCCTGGTACTGGTGGACCACGCCACCCGCTACCCCGAGGCTGTTCCCCTGCGAACTGTGACAGCCCCGGTAGTCGGCCGGGCCCTGATGGGGATCTTCTCCCGTGTGGGCTTCCCCCGAGAAGTCGTCAGCGACAGAGGCACGAACTTTATTTCAAAATATATGAGGTCCCTCTGGCAACAGTGTGGGGTCACCTACCGATTCACGACCCCCTATCACCCTCAAGGAAACGGACTCGTTGAGCGGTTCAACCGCACGCTCAAAGGGATGATTGGGGGGTTGGAAGAGCCCCTCCGTCGCCAGTGGGACGTGCTACTGCCGTGCCTCCTCTTCGCATATCGAGAGGTCCCCCAGAAGTCCCTCGGCTTCAGCCCGTTTGAACTGTTGTATGGACACCCGGTACGGGGACCGCTCAGCCTAGTCAAGGAAGGCTGGGAAATGCCCCCTCTAAAGAACCCTCCAGATGTCTTCAAATACCTCCTAACCCTCCGCAACCAGACCCGACGGTTCAGAGAGCTGGCAAAAGCCAACTTGGAGGCCAGTCAAGAGGACATGAAAAAGTGGTATGACCAAAATGCCTCCTCCATCGAATTTGAACCCGGCCAACAAGTATGGGTGATGTCCCCCACCGAACCATGCGCCCTGCAAGACAAGTGGACGGGGCCCTTCAAAGTAGTCGAGCGCAAGGGCCCTGTCACCTATCTCATCGACCTGGAATCTTCACGGAACCCCCTCCGGGTCCTTCACGCTAATAGACTGAAACCCCATTTCGTGCGTTCAGAACTCAGCCTCCTGATGGCCACAGACAATGGGGCCGAAGAAGACTCCGAACCCCTCCCTGACCTCCTACGGACTCGGGAGAAAGACGGCTCCGTGGACGGGGTCCGACTCTCGGAGGCCCTCACCCTGGAACAACGCCAAGAATGTCGAGACCTTCTGCTGCAGTTCGCCAGCTTGTTCTCCCTCACCCCAGGTGTCACCTCCTGGTGTGTGCACGACGTGGACACGGGGGACAGCCCCCCTATCCGCCACCGGGCCTACCGCGTACCCGATCGGGTACGGGCCTGCATCCAAGAGGAAGTAACCAAGATGCTCACGCTCGGGGTCATTGAGCCCTCAGACAGCCCCTGGGCCAGCCCGGTAGTACTGGTCCCCAAAGCAGCCACCCCCGGCACCACTCCAGAACTCCAGTTCTGCGTCGACTACCGGGGCTTGAATGCAGTTACCAGAACAGACGCACATCCCATTCCCCGGGCAGATGAACTAATCGACCGCATGGGAGCTGCCCGCTACCTCAGCATTTTCGACCTGACAGCGGGCTACTGGCAGATCGGCCTCACACCCCGGGCCCAAGAACGATCTGCATTTTCCACTCCTGACGGCCATTATCATTTCAAGGTCATGCCCTTCGGCATGAAGAATGCCCCCGCAACGTTTCAGCGACTCGTTAATCAGGTCTTGGCCGGACTCGAAGGATTCAGTGCCGCCTACCTAGACGACATCGCTGTATACAGCCACCACTGGTCCGACCACCTCCACCACCTCCGAGAGGTGCTACAGGCCCTTCAGCAAGCTGGCCTCACGATCAAGGCCAGCAAATGCCAGATTGGTCAGGGGTCCGTGACCTACCTCGGACACCAGGTGGGAAGCGGCCTGGTGGCCCCTCTGCAGCTCAAGATCGCCGCCATCCAGTCCTGGCAGCCCCCCATCACCCAGACCGAGGTACGCGCCTTTTTGGGACTCACGGGCTATTACCGACGGTTCGTGAAGGACTATGGTAGCATAGTGGGGCCCCTCACAGAACTCACGTCCAAAAATCAACCAAAGAAAGTCAACTGGACCCCAGATTGTCAAACAGCCTTCGAACAACTGAAGGCCGCCATGTGCTCCGCCCCTGTGCTCCAGGCCCCCGACTACAGCCGGGAATTCGTCGTCCAGACGGATGCCTCTGACCACGGCATTGGGGCGGTCCTGTCTCAATTGAACCCCGAAGGCCTTGATCAGCCAGTGGCCTTCATCAGCAGGCGACTCCTGCCTCGAGAACAACGCTGGAGCACCATCGAGAGGGAGGCCTTCGCCGTGGTATGGGCCCTCAAAAAGCTCCGGCCCTATCTCTTTGGCACACACTTTCGGGTACAGACCGATCATCGACCCCTGCAGTGGCTGATGCAGATGCGGGGGGAGAACCCAAAATTACTACGTTGGTCCATCTCCCTACAGGGGATGGACTTCACTGTGGAACATCGACCTGGGCAAGACCACGCCAACGCGGATGGCCTGTCACGCTTTTTCCGCCTCGACGAGGAGAGTCCCCAAGAGGATGGGTGACTCTCCCCGCCTTCAGCTGGGGGGGACGCATGTTGGACAGGCCACAGGAAGGGCCCGCTCCCCCTCTGCCCGACCAGGCCCGAGCCCGGTCCCTCAAGTGTTACACACCACCACTTCACGTTTTCCGTCCCCTCCGGGACCCCTGCATCTGAACATCTCGACCTCGTGGGCCCGATCCACGACTGGGCCGCGCGCCCGACCTGGGCGCCATCTTGGACACTGCACCACGCGGCCGCGTGGCCTCCGATCAACCCTAACCCTGGGCCTGGCCAGGCCTCAGACATCCCGACACCACCATCCACCCAGGAGGTGAGTGGACTACTTGGCAGGTCAATGGGAGAAAGAGGTGTCGATGGCTCTCCCCTGCCAGGTACCGCTCGCCCCCAGCCCCCCCGGGCGCTGGCTCCACCCCCCTGCTGGGTGTCTGGACTCCCCCATCCTGGACCCCCCGACCTCCAAGTGCGAGGGTCCGGACATCAAAGGGCAACAGCCCTATAACTGAGGCAGCTCCAGGGCAGGAAGGCAGTTGTATCCTGGAGTCGAGAGACGCAGAGAAGAACTCATCCTTGACGGACTACTGGCGCTGCCGTAGCCCTACCTTGTGAACTATCGCCCTGCCTGCTGGCGCTGCCGCAACCTCCGTAAACCTTCATCGTCGTCGGGACCTGCTGGCGTGGCCGCGGACCGTTTGTACCTCCATCTTCATCGGGACCTGCTGGCTCCGCCGCGGACCGTCGCCACCTTCAACCATCTCGGGACCTGCTGGCTCCGCCGCGGACCGTCGCCACCTTCAACCATCTCGGGACCTGCTGGCTCCGCCGCGGCCCGATCATCTAGAACGCCGAGCTCGAGGATTGAGAGCTGTCCATCTACCCATTTGGTAACAAGACTGTCCCGCTACCCCTTTTCCCCACCAGAGACTCGAACCGAGGGGACCCCTGAGTCCAGACCTCCTTGTACCATTTGACCGTACTCGAAGAATTGCTGATAAAGTATCGTTTAACCTTATCCTTGTGTGGTGTCCGTCTGTGGGGGGGAAGTTACTTGTCTGTACGATCGCTGGAGACGGCTCTCCCTGGAGACCTCTCCCCTTATACTCGGCCTACCCTCCCGGTCCGTCTAACATAGTATAAAGAGTTTCGCTGTCCAAAGACACCATCCACTCCTTTGTGGGATCAAACTCAATCCTTTCAAGTTTCCGGGTCATAGCAGTCGTATCTTTAATAAAAGATGGAAGCTGTGTAACTTTTGGCCAAATGAAGAAATCTACGTACTTGCTAAGGGGTTCAGTCAAAGAATTGGTCTCATCTGTGGGTCAATTAAACTTTTATTTACCTTAGGAAGACCATATAAGGATGTAATCACTTTGTTATGTTATGTTATTTGTCATTTGTTAAGTGCATATATCACCCGTAGGTCTCATAGCGCTAGCACGTGCAGGAACCAGAAGAACAGAGAAAAGAAAAACTGCCCGGGGAGGAACTCAGAATAGCAGGCTTTTGAAGGATCTGTGGAATTTCTTATGGTCAGTTTTCATATGGAGGTGTATTGGCAGCGTGTTCCATATCGTAGGGGCGATTTTGGAGAATGATCTGCCACCATTTCCTGACAGTGCGGATTTTTGGTTGGTGTGATTAGATATTGTTTGCTGGCAGATCAAAGGTTTCTTATTGGTTGATATTTTATTAGCTTCTGTACTAGATATTGAGGTCCCTTTCTGTTTAGAGTTTTGTGTATCAGGCAGCATATTTTAAAGGTGATCCACTTTCTGATGGGAAGCCAGTGAAGGGTCTTCAGACTGGGGGCCGAGGGCGAGCGAGGGGGGAGTTTGAGGACCAATTGGCCGCTGTGTTCTGCAAAACCTGGAGTATTGTCAGGTGTGTTTCATTTATGGATGCTGACAGGGCATTGCCATAGTCCAGGCGGCTTATAATTAATCCCTGCACTAAAGCCATGCATGAGGACAATGGGATCCATTTAAAGATTTTCCTAAGGTTACGCATTAGTCAATAGCATGTGCAAACTACATGGTTGATGTGATCAGACATTGAGAGTTTGTTGTCTATTATTACTCCCAGATTGGGAGTTGCCATTTTAGGTAAAAGGCAGGGGCCTATGGTGGCTGGCCACCAGTCACCAGTCCATAACTGTTGTGCCTTACCGAAGAGTAAAATCTCTGTTTTACCAGCATTAAGTTGGAGGTGATTATTTGTCATCCAGTCATTGATGTCTGCCATACGTTGCTTAAATTTAAGTTTTGTGGAGGTGGGATCTGGTCCAAGGGTGATTAGTAGTTGGGTGTAGTCCGCATACGACACTGAATGAAAGCTGTAGGCGTTTTTTATTATTTTGGCTAAGGGAGATCGATAAAATTAAAAAGAGTGGGGCCAAGTATGGAACCCTGGGGAACACCCTTGTCAATGGGCTGGCTACTGGAGGTGTAGGCTCCTATTTGGGCTTTGGATGTACGGTCTGTAAGGTAGCTCCTGAGCCAGTTCAGGGCTGGGCACTTGACACCAAACTCCCACCGGCAGCCCAAGAACAAGCTATGGGAGATGGTGTTGAAAGCCACTAACAGGTCTAGTAGGACCAAGATGGCAGATTGTCTGGCGTCAAGGGAGAGTCTGATATCGACTATCTCCAGTAGTGCCGTTTCAGTGCTGTGGAAGTCCGGAACCCGGACTGAGAGGCGTCCAGCAGGTTGTTACTCTCTAGGTGTTTAGATAGTTGATTGTTTACCAGTGCTTCCAGGACTTTTCCAAAAAGGGGTAGGAGGGAAATTGGTTGGAGGTTATTGTGCCGTTTGGGATTTGCATTGGGCTTTTTAGGTCTCGCTTGAGACATCGCATGTGCTGTCTTTTCGAGACATTTGGTAAGTGGCTTTTAAAAGTGCCACCAGAGGCTGTTGCTGGCCTACAGCTTGCGTTTATGAGCTCGTGCACGTGCACAGCTGCCATCTTTGTTTTTATTTCTGTAATCAGACTCCTCTGCGGGCACTACCCCCTCCCTTTTCCCCTGCCTCCTGGTTAGCTTCATTTGTGTCTTCCAGCGGTGAATCATGTTCCTCTGCTCGCACTCCCTCCCCCCTCCCTCTTCGTCAGTTTCATTTGTGTCTTCTATCACTGTGAATGCTCCTGCTTCCACCAGGCACACAGCCGTCAGTGCACGCTTCCACAATGCACACACACCACTAGCCGTCAGTGCAAACTTCCACCAGGCACACACATCACCAGCCGTCAGTGCACACTTCCACCAGGCACACACAACACCAGCCATCAGTGCACGCTTCCACCAGGCACACACACCACCAGCCGTCAGTGCACGCTTCTACCAGGCACACACACTACCAGCCATCACACACTAACAGCCGTTGGTGCAGGCTTCCACCAGGCACACACCACCACCCGTCAGTGCACGCTTTCACCAGGCACACGCACACCACCAGCCGTCAGTGCACGCTTTCACCAGGCACATGCACCACAAGCAATCCGTGCATGCTTTCACCAGACACACACCACCAGCAGTCAGTGCATGCTTCCACTAGGCACACACACCACCAGCCATCAGTGCATGCTTCCACCAGGCAAACACACCACAAGCCGTCAGTGCATGCTTCCACTAGGCACACACACCACCAGCCATCAGTGCAAGCTTCCACTAGGCACACACACCACAAGCCGTCAGTGCATGCTTCCACCAGGCACATGCACCACAAGCCATCAGTGCATGCTTTCACCAGACACACACCACCAGCAGTCAGTGCATGCTTCCACTAGGCACACACACCACCAGCCATCAGTGCAAGCTTCCACCAGGCACACACACCACAAGCCGTCAGTGCATGCTTCCACCAGACACATGCACCACAAGCCATCAGTGCATGCTTTCACCAGACACACACCACCAGCAGTCAGTGCATGCTTCCACTAGGCACACACACCACCAGCCATCAGTGCAAGCTTCCACCAGGCACACACACCACAAGCCGTCAGTGCATGCTTCCACCAGGCACATGCACCACAAGCCATCAGTGCATGCTTTCACAGGACACAAACCACCAGCAGGCAGTGCATGTTTCCACTAGGCACACACACCACCAGCCATCAGTGCAAGCTTCCACCAGGCACACACACCACAAGCCGTCAGTGCATGCTTCCACCGGGCACACGCACCACCAGCCATCAGTGCATGCTTTCACCAGGCACATGCACCACAAGCCATCAGTGCATGCTTTCACCAGACACACACTACCAGCAGTCAGTGCATGCTTCCACTAGGCACACACACCACCAGCCATCAGTGCAAGCTTCCACCAGGCACACACACCACAAGCCGTCAGTGCATACTTCCACCAGGCACATGCACCACAAGCCATGAGTGCATGCTTTCACCAGACACACACCACCAGCAGCCAGTGCATGCTTCCACTAGGCACACACACCACCAGCCATCAGTGTAAGCTTCCACCAGGCACACGCACCACCAGCCGTCAGTGCATGATTCCACCAGGCACACACACCACCAGCCATCAGTGCACACTTCCACCAGGCACACACAAGACCAACCGTCAGTGCATAATTCCATCAGGCACACACACCACCAGCCGTCAGTGCATGCGTCCACCAGGAACACACACCAACAGCCGCCAGTGCATGCCTCCACCAGACACACACACCACCAGCCATCAGTGCACACTTCCACCAGGCACACACACCACCAGCCATCAGTGTACACTTACACCATGCACACCCACCACCAGTTGTCAGTGCACGCTTCCACCATGCACACACACCACCAGCCGTCAGTGCACGCTTCTACCAAGCACAGACAATACCAGCGGTCAGTGCACGCTTCCACCAGGCACACACACCACAAGCCATCGGTGCACGCTTCCACCAGGCACACACACTACCAGCTGTCAGTGCATGCTTCTACCAGGCACACACAGCACCAGCCATCAGTGCACACTTTCACCTGGCACACACACTACCAGCCGTCACACACTACCAGCCGTCGGTGCATGCTTCCACCAGGCACACACCACCAGCCGTCAGTGCACGCTTTCAACAGTCACACACCACCAGCCGTCGGTGCATGCTTTCACTGGGCACATGCACCACCATCCGTCAGTGCACACTTTTACCAGGCACACACACCACCAGCTGTCAGAGCATGCTTCCACCAGGCACACACGCCACCACCTGTCAGTGCACGCTTCCACCAGAAACACCCACCACCAGCCATCAGTGCACGCTTCCATCAGGCACACATACCACCAGCAGTCAGTGCAGTTTCACCAGGCACACACACTACCAGCCGTCACACACTACCAGCCATCGGTGCATGCTTCCACCAGGCGCACACCCCCAGCCATCAGTGCACGCTTTCCCCAGGCACACACACACCACCAGCCATCAGTGCACGCTTTCACCGGGCACATACACCACCAACCATCAGTGCATACTTTCACCAGGCACACAAACAATCAGCCGTCAGTGCACGCTTCCACCAGGCACACACACCACCAGCCGTTAGTGCTCGCTTCCACCAGGCACACACACCACCAGCCATCAGTGCACGCTTCCACCAGGCACACACAATACCAGCAGTCAGTACACGCTTCCAACAGGCACACACACCACAAGCCATCAGTCCACGCTTCCACCAGGCACACACACCACCAGCTGTTAGTGCACACTTCTACCAGGCACACACACCACCAACCGTCAGTGCACACTTTCACCAGGCACACACAGTACCAGCTGTCACACACTACCAGTCATCGGTGCATGCTTCCACCAGGCACACACCACCAACCATCAGTGCATGCTTCCACCAGGCACACAGACCACCAGCCGTCAGTGCACGCTTCCACCAGTAACACACACCACCAGCCATCAGTGCACTCTTCCACCAGGCACACTTACCACCAGCTGTCAGTGCACACTTTCACCAGGCACACACACTACCAGCCATCACACACTACCAGCCGTCGGTGCATGCTTTCACCAGGCACACACCACAAGCTGTCAGTGCACGCTTTCCCCTGGCACACACCCCAGCAGCCATCGGTGCACGCTTCCACCAGGCACACACACCACCAGCCGTCAGTGCACCCTTCCACCAGGCACACACACCACCAGCTGTCAGTGCACGCTTTCACCAGGCACACACACCACCATCTGTCAGTGCACGCTTCCACCAGGCACAGACATCCACCCTTGACTCCTCACAGTCCGGCTTCCGAGCAAAACACAGCACGGAGACCGCCCTAATCGCAGCAACGGACGACATTCGAACTCTACTAGACAATTGAGACACAGTCGCCCTCATCCTCCTTGACCTCTCCGCAGCCTTCGACACAGTCTGCCATAGTACCCTCCTACAGCGCCTCAGAAACATCGGAATCCAAGGAAAAGCACTAGAATGGATCACCTCGTTCCTCACCGGAAGAACCCAGAGAGTCCGCCTTCCACCATTCAAGTCAGAGGCCACTGAAGTCATCTGCGGCGTACCACAAGGATCTTCACTCAGCCCCACCCTTTTCAACGTATACATGAGCCCCCTCGCGGCCATCGCACGCCAACACAACCTCAACATCATCTCCTACGCGGATGACATTCAACTGATCCTATCACTCACCAATGACCCTAGCACCGCCAAAACTAACCTACACGAAGGAATGAAAGAAGTAGCCGAATGGATGAAACACAGCCGTCTGAAACTGAACTCAGATAAAACAGAAGTCCTCATCTTAGGTACCTCCCCCTCTGCATGGGACGACTCGTGGTGGCCAGAAGCCCTTGGAAAAGCACCCACCCCAACAGACCACGCACGGAACCTAGGCGTCATCCTGGATTCCTCACTTTCGATGAACAGACAAGTCAACGCCGTCTCTTCATCCTGCTTCAACATTCTTCGCATGCTCAAAAAAACATTTCGTTGGATCCCCACCGAAACTAGGAAAACAGTCACCCACGCTCTGGTTACGAGCCGACTGGACTATGGAAACACCCTCTACGCCGGTACTACCGCCAAACTCATGAAAAAACTCCAACGAATCCAGAACGCCTCAGCCAGGCTCATATTAGACATCCCACGTAAAGAACATATCTCTGGTCACCTGAAAAACCTCCACTGGCTTCCCGTCAATAAGAGGATCACTTTCCGACTCCTAACCCACGCACACAAATCACTCTACGAAATCGGACCAGAATGCCTCAACACACGACTGTCCTTCTACACCCCCTCCCGCCAGCTACGATCATCCAACCAAGCCCTCGCCACGGTACCTCGCATCAACAAAACCACCATGGGAGGCAGATCCTTCTCCTACCTGGCAGCTAAAACCTGGAACTCACTTCCCACTTACATTCGCCTTACCCAGAACCACCTAGCATTCAGAAAGCAACTTAAAACGTGGATATTTGACAAATAATTCCCAACCCCTCCTCAAGCGCCTTGAGACCCTCTGGGTATGTAGCGCGCTATACAAATTCTTTGACTTGACTTGACTTGAAGTGCACGCTTCCACCAGGCACACACACCACCAGCCATCAATGCACGCTTTCACCAGGCACACACACCACCAGCCGTCAGTGCACAATTTCACAAGGCACAAACACACCACCAGCTGTCGGTGCACGCTTTTACCAGCCACACGCACCAGTAGTGGTTAGTGCACGTTTTCACAAGGCACACACACCACCAGCCATAAATACATGCTTCCACCAGGCACACACACCACCAGCCATCAGTGCATGCTTCCACTAGGCACACACACCACCAGCTGTCAGTGCACTCTTCCACCAGGCCACACACACAACCAGCCGTCAGTGCACGCTTCTACCTGGCACACACCACCAGCCATCAGTGCACGCTTCTACCAGGCACACACACCACCAGCAATCAGTGCACACATCCACCAGGCATAAACACCACCAGCCTTCAGTGCATGCTTCCACCAGACACACCCACCACCAGCCGTCAGTGCACGCTTCCACCAGGCACACACACCACCAGCCGTCAGTGCACACTTTCACCAGGTACACACACACCACCAGCCATCAATGCACGCTTCCACCAGGCACACACACCACCAGCCGTCAGTGCACAATTTCACAAGGCACAAACACACCACCAGCTGTCGGTGCACGCTTTTACCAGCCACACGCACCAGTAGTGGTTAGTGCACGTTTTCACAAGGCACACACACCACCAGCCATAAATACATGCTTCCACCAGGCACACACACCACCAGCCATCAGTGCATGCTTCCACTAGGCACACACACCACCAGCTGTCAGTGCACTCTTCCACCAGGCCACACACACAACCAGCCGTCAGTGCACGCTTCTACCTGGCACACACCACCAGCCATCAGTGCACGCTTCTACCAGGCACACACACCACCAGCAATCAGTGCACACATCCACCAGGCATAAACACCACCAGCCTTCAGTGCATGCTTCCACCAGACACACCCACCACCAGCCGTCAGTGCACGCTTCCACCAGGCACACACACCACCAGCCGTCAGTGCACACTTTCACCAGGTACACACCCACCACCAGCCGTCAATGCACGCTTTCACCTGGCACACGCACCACCAACCATCAGTGCACGCTTTCACCAGGCACATACTACACCAGCCGTCAGTGCACGCTTCCACCAGGCACACACACCACCAGCCGTCAGTGCACGCTTCCACCAGTAACACACACCACCAGCCATCAGTGCACTCTTCCACCAGGCACACTTACCACCAGCAGTCAGTGCACACTTTCACCAGGCACACACACTACCAGCCATCTGTGCACGCTTTCCCCAGGCACACACCCCACCAGCCGTCAATGCACCCTTCCACCAGGCACACACACCACCAGCTGTCAGTGCACGATTTCACCGGGCACACACACCACCAACCGTCAGTGCACGCTTCCACCAGGCACAGACATCCAGCCATCAGTGCACGCTTCCACCAGGCGCACACACCACCAGCCATCAATGCATGCTTCCACCAGGCACACCCACCACCAGCCATCAGTGCACGCTTTCACCAGGCACACACAATACCAGCCTTCACACACTACCAACCGTCGGTGCATGCTTTCACCAGGCACACACCACCAGCCGTCAGTGCACACTTTCACCAGGCACACACACACCACCAGCCGTCGGTGAACGCTTTTTCCAACCACACGCACCAGCAGTGGTCAGTGCACGTTTTCACCAGGCACACACACCACCAGCCATCAGTACATGCTTCCACCAGGCACACACACCACCAGCCATCAGTTCACGCTTCCACCAGGCGCACACAACACCAGCCAATCGTGCACGATTCCACCAGGCACACAAACCACTAGCCTTCAGTGCATGCTTTCACCAGGCACACACACCACCAGCCGTCAGTGCACACTTCCACCAGAAACACACCACCAGCTGTCAGTGCAAGATTCTACAAGGCACACACTTTACCAGCCGTCAGTGCGCGCTTCCACCAATCACACACACCACCAGCCGTCAGTGCACGCTTCTACCAGGCAAACACACCACCAGCTATCAGTGCACGCTTCTACCTGGCACACACCACCAGCCATCAGTGCACACATCCACCAGGCATACACACCACCTGCCATCAGTTCACGCTTCCACCAGGCGCACACAACACCAGCCAATCGTGCACGATTCCACCAGGCACACAAACCACTAGCCTTCAGTGCATGCTTTCACCAGGCACACACACCACCAGCCGTCAGTGCACACTTCCACCAGAAACACACCACCAGCTGTCAGTGCAAGATTCTACAAGGCACACACTTTACCAGCCGTCAGTGCGCGCTTCCACCAATCACACACACCACCAGCCGTCAGTGCACGCTTCTACCAGGCAAACACACCACCAGCTATCAGTGCACGCTTCCACCAGGCACACACACCACCAGCCATCAGTGCACGCTTTCACCAGGCACACACACACCACCAGCCATCGATGCACGCTTTCACCTGGCACACGCACCACCAGCCTTCAGTGCAGGCTTTCCCCAGGAACACACTCCACCAGCCGTCAGTGTATGCTTCCACCAGGCACACACACCACCAGCCATCAGTGCACGCTTTCACCAGGCACACACACACCACCAGCCATCGATGCACACTTTCACCTGGCACACGCACCACCAGCCTTCAGTGCAGGCTTCCCCCAGGAACACACTCCACCAGTCGTCAGTGCATGCTTCCACCAGGCTCACACACCACCAACCGTCAGTGCACGCTTACAACCGGGAACACAACCCACCAGCTGTTCTGTGCATGATTCCACCAGGCACACACACCACCATCCATCAGTGCAAGCTTCCACCAGGGACACACACCACCAGCCGTCAGTTCACACTTCCACCAGGCACACACACCACCAGCCGTCAGGGCATGCTTCCACCAGGCACACACCACCAGCCGTCAGTGCACGCTTCCACCAGGCACACACACCACCAGCCGTCAGTGCATGCTTCCACCAGGCACACACACCACCAGCCATTAGAGCGCGCATTCACAAGGGAACACACACCACCAGCTGTCAGTGCATGCTTTCACCGGGCACACACACCACCAGCCATCAGTGCACGCTTCCACCATGCACACACACCACCAGCCGTCAGTGCACACTTTTAACAGGCACACACACTACCAGCTGTTCCACACTACCAGCAGTTGGTGCATGCTTCCACCAGGCACACACCACCAGCACTCAGTGCACACGTTCACCAGGCACACACACACCACCATCTGTCAGTGCACGCTTTCACTGGGTACACACACCACCAGCCATAACTGCACGCTTCCACCAGGCACACACCACCAGCCGTCAGTGCACGCTTCCACCAGGCACACACAGCACCAGCCATCAGTGCACACTTCCACACAGACACAACACCAGCCATCAGTGCATGCTTCCACCAGGCACACACACTACCAGCTATCAGTGCATGCTTCCACAAGGCGCACACACCACCAGCCATCAGTGCACGCTTCCACCAGGCACACACACCACCAGCCATCAGTGCACGCTTTCACCGGGCCACACACCACAAGCAATCAGTGCACGCTTTCACCAGGCACACACACCATCAGCCGTCAGTGCACGCTTTCACCAGGCACACACACCACAAGCCATCAATGCATGCTTCCACTAGGCACACACACCACCATCTGTCAGTGCACTCTTCTACCAGGCCACACACACAACCAGCCGTCAGTGCACGCTTCTACCTGGCACACACCACCAGCCATCAGGGCACCCTTCTAACGGGCACACACACCGCCATCAATGCATGCTTCCACTAGGCACACACACCACCATCTGTCAGTGCACTCTTCTACCAGGCCACACACACAACCAGCCGTCAGTGCACGCTTCTACCTGGCACACACCACCAGCCATCAGGGCACCCTTCTAACGGGCACACACACCACCAGCAATCAGTGCACACATCCAACAGGCATAAACACCACCTACCATCAGTGCACGCTTCCACCAGGTGCACACACCACCCGCCATCAGTGCACGATTCCACCAGGCACACACCACCAGCCTTCAGTGCATGCTTCCACCAGAAACACACACCACCAGCCGTCAGTGCACACTTCCACCAGACACACACACACCACCAGCTGTCAGTGCACGCTTCTACAAGGCACACACATCACCAGCCATCAGTGCGCGCTTCCATCAAGCAGACACACCACCAGCCGTCAGTGCATGCTTGCACCAGGCAAACACACTACCAGCCGTCAGTGCACGCTTCCACCAGGCACACACACCACCAGCCGTCAGTGCACGCTTTCACCAGGCACACACCCACCACCAGCCGTCGATGCACGCTTTCACCGGGCACACGCTCCACCAGTCATCAGTGCATGCTTTCACCAGGCACATACTTCACCAGCCATCAGTGCACGGTTCCACCAGGCACACTTACCACCTGCAGTCAGTGCACACTTTCACCAGGCACACACACTGCCAGCCATCACACACTACCAGCCGTCGGTGCACGCTTTCCCCAGGCACACCCCCCCAGCTGTCAGTGCACCCTTCCACCAGGGACACACACCACCAGCTGTCAGTCCACACTTTCAAAGGGCACACACACTACCATCCATCAGTGCACGCTTCCACCAGGCACAGGCATCCAGCCATCAGTGAACCCTTCCACCAGGCACACACACTGCCAGCCATCAATGCACGCTTTCACCAGGCACAGACACCACCAGCATTCAGTACACGCTTTCACCAGGCACACACAATACCAGCCTTCACACACTACCAACCGTCGGTGCATGCTTTCACCAGGCACACACCACCAGCCATCAGTGCACACTTTCACCAGGCACACACACACCACCAGCCGTCGGTGAACGCTTTTACCAGCCACACGCACCATCAGTGGTCAGTGCACGTTTCACCAGGCACACACCCCACCAGCCATCAGAACATGCTTCCACCAGGCACACACACCACCAGCCGTCAGTGCACGCTTCTACCTGGCACACACCACCAGCCATCAGTGAACGCTTCTACCAGGCACACACACCACCAGCAATCAGTGCACACATCCACCAGGCATACACGCCACCTGCCATCAGTGCACGCTTCCACCAGGCACACACAACACCAGCCATCAGTGCATGATTCCACCAGGCACACACACCACCTGCCATCAGTGCACGCTTCCACCAGGTACACACAACACCCGCCATCAGTGCACGATTCAACCAGGCACACACCACCAGCCTTCAGTGCATGCTTCCACCAGATACACACACACCACCAGCTGTCAGTGCACGCTTCTACAAGGCACACACATCACCAGCCATCAGTGCACGCTTCCACCAAGCAGACACACCACCAGCCGTCAGTGCATGCTTGCACCAGGCAAACACACTACCAGCCATCACACACTACCAGCCGTCAGTGCACGCTTTCCCCAGGCACACCCCCCCAGCTGTCAGTGCACCCTTCCACCAGGGACAGACACCACCAGCTGTCAGTGCACGCTTTCACCGGGCACACACACTACCATCCATCAGTGCACGCTTCCACCAGGCACAGACATCCAGCCATCAGTGAACCCTTCCACCAGGCACACACACCACCAGCCATCAATGCGCGCTTCCACCAGGCACAGACACCACCAGCCATCAGTACACGCTTTCACCAGGCACACACAATACCAGCCTTCACACACTACCAACCGTCGGCGCATGCTTTCACCAGGCACACACCACCAGCCATCAGTGCACACTTTCACCAGGCACACACACACCACCAGCCGTCGGTGAACGCTTTTACCAGCCACACGCACCAGCAGTGGTCAGTGCACGTTTTCACCAGGCACACACACCACCAGCCATCAGTACATGCTTCCACCAGGCACGCACACCACCAGCCATCAGTGCATGCTTCCACTAGCCACACACACCACCAGCTGTCAGTGCACTCTTCCACCAGGCCACACACACAACCAGCCGTCAGTGCACGCTTCTACCTGGCACACACCACCAGCCATCAGTGAACGCTTCTACCAGGCACACACACCACCAGCAATCAGTGCACACATCCACCAGGCAAACACGCCACCTGCCATCAGTGCACGCTTCCACCAGGCACACACAACACCAGCCATCAGTGCATGATTCCACCAGGCACACACACCACCTGCCATCAATGCACGCTTCCACCAGGTTGACACAACACCCGCCATCAGTGCACGATTCAACCAGGCACACACCACCAGCCTTCAGTGCATGCTTCCACCAGGCACACACACCACCAGCCTTCAGTGCACACTTCCACCAGACACACACACACCACCAGCTGTCAGTGCACACTTCTACAAGGCACACACATCACCAGCTATCAGTGCGCGCTTCCACCAAGCAGACACACCACCAGCCGTCAGTGCATGCTTGCACCAGGCAAACACACTACCAGCCGTCAGTGCACGCTTCCACCAGGCATCCACACCACCAGCCGTCAGTGCACGCTTTCACCAGGCACACACCCACCACCAGCCGTCGATGCACGCTTTCACCTGGCACACGCTCCACCAGTCATCAGTGCACGCTTTCATGAGGCAAATACTTCACCAGCCGTCAGTGCACGCTTCCACCAGGCAAACACACCACCAGCCATCAGTGCACACTTTCACCAGGCACACACACACCACCAGCCATCGATGCACGCTTTCACCTGGCACACGCATCACCAGCCGTCAGTGCAGGCTTCCCCCAGGAACACACTCCACCAGCCGTCAGTGCATGCTTCCACCAGGCTCACACACCACCAACCGTCAGTGCACGCTTACAACCAGGAACACAAACCACCAGCTGTCAGTGCATGATTCCACCAGGCACACACACCACCATCCATCAGTGCAAGCTTCCACCAGGGACACACACCACCAGCCGTCAATTCACACATCCACCAGGCACACACACCACCAGCCGTCAGTGCATGCTTCCACCAGGCACACACCACCAGCCATCAGTGCACGCTTCCACCAGGCACACACACCACCAGCCGTCAGTGCATGCTTCCACCAGGCACACACACCACCAGCCATTAGAGCGCGCTTTCACTGGGCACACACACCACCAGCTGTAAGTGCATGCTTTCACCGGGCACACACACCAACAGCCATCAGTGCACGCTTCCACCATGCACACACACCACCAGCCGTCAGTGCACACTTTTAACAGGCACACAAACTACCAGCTGTTACACACTACCAGCAGTTGGTGCATGCTTCCACCAGGCACACACCACCAGCACTCAGTGCACACTTTCACCAGGCACACACACACCACTATCTGTCATTGCATGCTTTCACTGGGTACACACACCACCAGTCATCAGTGCACGCTTCCACCAGGCGCACACCACCAGCCGTCAGTGCACGCTTCCACCAGGCACACACAGCACCAGCCATCAGTGCACACTTCCACACACACACAACACCAGCCATCAGTGCATGCTTCCACCAGGCACGCACACTACCAGCTATCAGTGCATGCTTCCACAAGGCACGCACACCACCAGCCATCAGTGCATGCTTCAACCAGGCACACACACCACCAGCCATCAGTGCACGCTTTCACCGGGCCACACACCACAAGCTATCAGTGCACGCTTTCACCAGGCACACACACCACCAGCCGTCAGTGCACACTTTCACCAGGCACGCACACCACCAGCCATCAATGCATGCTTCCACTAGGCACACACACCACCAGCTGTCAGTGCACTCTTCTACCAGGTCACACACACAACCAGCCGTCAGTGCACGCTTCTACCTGGCACACACCACCAGCCATCAGTGCAGCCTTCTACCGGGCACACACACCACCAGCAATCAGTGCACACATCCACCAGGCATAAACAACACCTGCCATCCGTGCACGCTTCCACCAGGTAAACACAACACCCGCCATCAGTGCATGATTCCACCAGGCACACACCACCAGCCTTCAGTGCATGCTTCCACCAGGCACACACACCACCAGCCATCAGTGCACACTTCCACCAGACACACACACACCACCAGCTGTCAGTGCACGCTTCTACAAGGCACACACATCACCAGCCATCAGTGCGCGCTTCCACCAAGCAGACACACCACCAGCCGTCAGTGCATGCTTGCACCAGGCAAACACACTACCAGCCGTCAGTGAATGCTTCCACCAGGCACACACACCACCAGCCGTCAGTGCACGCTTTCACCAGGCACACACTTACCACCAGCCGTCGATGCACGTTTTCACCTGGCACACGCTCCACCAGTCATCAGTGCACGCTTTCACCAGGCACATACTTCACCAGCTGTCAGTGCACGGTTCCACCAGGCACACACACCACCAGCCGTCAGTGCACACTTCCACCAGCAGCATTCACCACCAACCATCAGTGCAGTCTTCCACCAGAAACACTTACCACCAGCAGTCAGTGCACACTTTCACCAGCCATCACACACTACCAGCCATCGGTGCACGCTTTCCCCAGGCACACCCCCCCAGCTGTCAGTGCACCCTTCCACCAGAGACACACACCACCAGCTGTCAGTGCACGCTTTCACCGGGCACACACACTACCATTCGTCAGTGCACGCTTCCACCAGGCACAGACATCCAGCCATTAGTGAACCCTTCCACCAGGCACACACACCACCAGCCATCAGTACACGCTTTCACCAGGCACACACAATACCAGCCTTTACACACTACCAACCGTCGGTGCATGTTCTCACCAGGCACACACCACCAGCCGTCAGTGCATACTTTCACCAGGCACACACACACCACCAGCCGTCGGTGAACACTTTTACCAGCCACACGCACCAGCAGTGGTCAGTGCACGTTTTCACCAGGCACACACACCACCAGCTATCAGTACATGCTTCCACCAGGCACACACACCTCCAGCCGTCAGTGCATACTTTCACCAGGCACACACACACCACCAGCCGTCGGTGAACACTTTTACCAGCCACACGCACCAGCAGTGGTCAGTGCACGTTTTCACCAGGCACACACACCACCAGCTATCAGTACATGCTTCCACCAGGCACACACACCACCAGCCGTCAGTGCACACTTCTACCTGGCACACACCACCAGCCATCAGTGAACGCTTCTACCAGGCACACACACCACCAGCAATCAGAGCACACATCCACCAGGCATACACGCCACCTGCCATCAGTGCACGCTTCCACCAGGCACACACAACACCAGCCATCAGTGCATGATTCCACCAGGCACACACACCACCTGCCATCAGTGCACGCTTCCACCAGGTACACACAACACCCGCCATCAGTGCACGATTCAACCAGGCACACACCACCAGCCTTCAGTGCATTCTTCCACCAGGCACACACACCACCAGCCGTCAGTGCACACTTCCACCAGACACACACACACACCACCAGCTGTCAGTGCACGCTTCTACAAGGCACACACATCACCAGCCATCAGTGCGCGCTTCCACCAAGCAGACACACCACCACCACCAGCCGTCAGTGCATGCTTGCACCAGGCAAACACACTACCAGCCGTCAGTGCACGCTTCCACCAGGCACACACACCACCAGCCGTCAGTGCACGCTTTCACCAGGCACACACCCACCACCAGCCGTCGATGCACGCTTTCACCTGGCACACTCTCCACCAGTCATCAGTGCACGCTTTCACGAGGCAAATACTTCACCAGCCGTCAGTGCACGCTTCCACCAGGCACACACACCACCAGCCGTCAGTGCACGCTTCCACCAGTAGCACACACCACCAGCCATCAGTGCAGTCTTCCACCAGGCACACTTACCACCAGCAGTCAGTGCACACTTTCACGAGGCACACACACTACCAGCCATCACACACTACCAGCCGTCGGTGCACGCTTTCCCCAGGCACACACCCCCAGCCGTCAGTGCACCCTTCCACCAGGCACACACACCACCAGCTGTCAGTGCACGCTTTCACCAGGCACACACACTACCATCCGTCAGTGCACGCTTCCACCAGGCACAGCCATCCAGCCATCAGTGAACCCTTCCACCAGGCACAGACACCACCAGCCATCAATGCACGCTTCCACCAGGCACAGACACCACCAGCCATCAGTGCACGCTTTCACCAGGCACACACAATACCAGCCTTCACACACTACCAACCGTCGGTGCATGCTTTCACCAGGCACACACCACCAGCCGTCAGTGCACACTTTCACCAGACACACACACACACCACCAGCCGTCGGTGAACGCTTTTACCAGCCACACACACCAGCAGTGGTCAGTGCACCTTTTCACCAGGCACACACACCACCAGCCATCAGTACATGCTTCTACCAGGCACACACACCACCAGCAATCAGTGCACACATCCACCAGGCATACACACCACCTGCCACCAGTGCATGCTTCCACCAGGCACACAAAACACCAGCCATCAGTGCATGATTCCACCAGGCACACACACCACCAGCCTTCAGTGCATGCTCCCACCAGGCACACACACCACCAGCCATCAGTGCACGCTTTCACCAGGCACACACACACCACCAGCCACCGATGCACGCTTTCACCTGGCACACGCACCACCAGCCGTCAGTGCAGGCTTCCCCCAGGAACACACTCCACCAGCCGTCAGTGCATGCTTCCACCAGGCTCACACACCACCAACCGTCAGTGCACGCTTACAACAGGGAACACAAACCACCAGCTGTCAGTGCATGCTTCCACCAGGCACACACACCACCATCCATCAGTGCAAGCTTCCACCAGGGACACACACCACCAGCCTGAGGTTCCGTGACAATTGTAAGTGGTGTTATCGACTCGTACGAATATGGTCGAGTCTGGTATCTATGAACCGCAAATGACGAGTTTAGTAGGTGTGCGCAGTTTCGCTGTGCTAACCTAAACCGTTCGTCTGTTACGTGGGTATTTCTATCTGTACCCACGGGTTCCATCTTAGATACGGCATCCATTTTGTCTCTTGCCCTCAAGTAGCCAGCGAACGGACTTGTCCGCTTCGCGACCCTGGGACTCCCAAGATATTTGCGGAAGACACATGTCCTTTGTAAGTGTCTTTATGACGAGGGGGATGCTACTGTAAAGCAGATGGCGCCGCTCGAGGCTCATCTTGCCGCACGGACTTATTGTCTCAGCCGTGCATCTCATTAGGCACGTCTCTTTGATGCCTGTATCTCGTGCTTTCCGATACCTCCCCTTTTACACCCTTTCTGATCTCCCCACTGTCTCCGTCTTCCTCTGCACCTGTCCTTGTTCCTATTTCGATCTGTTTTACTGCTGATTGGAATTCGCTAATGGTGGGAAGATGGGTTTTTACAGTTGGGAACCACCAAATGTTTCCGCACTTATGTTCCGGACCTCATGTGTATCAAAGTGACCAAAGCGACCCCCCTCTGGGGGATAATGGTGGGAATCGGGTTGTAAACTTTTGTGTGACATGTTGTCCTATGGGTAAAAACTGTATAAAAGGAGCGATCCACAGAACCAATTTGAAGCAGTCTCCCCGAACTACACTCGATGTACTTCCTGAGATTTCTGTGTTCCCTGCAGCAAATAAACCTTGAATCTTTGACGCCGAAGGAAGTGTCCCGTGTCTCTGTCATTCGTACGCCGGAGCAGGTTACCCACGAAGGTTTCAGGTGTTGTGCCCTGGCACCGCTGGGTCTTAAAGAACCCAGTCCTTCAGTTGGCGCCCAATGTGGGGCTGCATCAGTGGTACCGGTCCAAGCCCGACGATCGTGAGGAACTTCGTGTGAAATCTCCGAGGGAAGGTGCACTCCGCTTCATCGATCCTGTTGTCGAAACAAGTGGCCCGAAGACTTTTCCCGCGAAGATTCCCACCTCCTGACGGCTGCAACGGACTGCTGCCCTGACTGTAGACCTGTTTTGGCGCCTGGCGTAGACCTTGGTATAGCGAGACGATTGACGGGCCTTCCTGGTGACGCCATCGATCTTTGAGTTAAGTATTTGTGGGTCGCTCCCAGAGTTCTTGGTTGTTGACACTTTAGCGAGTGTTTTTGTTGTTAACGCTGTGTGAGTGTTTTTGTCGGTGACACTTTGCTAGCGTACTTTGTTGTGTTGTTTGACGACTGCAGCCGCCAAAAAACCGAGGGTTTTGTTCTTTGCTGGGACTTGGTAAATCCCGTAACCCTTGAAGTTTGTGAAACTCGGCTAGTGTCCAAGATGCCTGGTCGCAGTACTTTGTTTAGTTGTTTCAGACCTTGTGGTACGGATTCCCGACTGGAGGACTCATGTCCGATACCTCCAGTTGGAACTCCCACTTATGAACTGTATAGTAAGCATGGGCTAGGCCCAATTACCTTTAACGATTATTGGATTAAATACACGAAGAAGGACGGCGACCTTCGTTGGCCACCTCATGGTAGCTTCGAGGCCCCGATCTTAGATAATCTAGAGATTAAATTGTTCGAAAAAAAGTCAAGGCCGGCCATGTTTGATGCCTTTCGGTTGTGGCGTAAGGAAGCCCGACAGAAAGACATCAGACAGACTAAACGTAATCAGCGAGATAATGTTGCTACCATAGTAAAGAAAGCAGAGCAATTTCAGCGTGATAAGGAGGTTAAGGATAAGGAAGTGTTTGATAGACTACAGCGTATGACCGTAGATAAATGTTATCCTACTTTGCCTACGGAGTCGGAAAAGAAGGAAGATGCAGTTGAGGATCCTTTAATGTCTTATCTTATGAAGTCGCCACCTCCGTACGTACAGGGTACCGCAGCTCCTGTGGTTCCTGCCGTACCTATTTTTCCGCCTATTCTTCCTCCGCCTGTTCCTCAACCTGCACCCGCCCTTCCGACTGTTCCTGCTCCTTTGCCTGTTGCTATCCCTACTGCTCCTCCGCTTCCACATACTCCTGCTCCCGCTACTGCTCCTGCTACTGCTCCTGTTTCGCTAACTCCTGCTGTTGCTACTGTTTCTACTCCCTCACTTGTTAGTCCTGTGTCCTATACTTCTCCCTCTACTCGTTCTCGTACTACTCCTCTTGCGGCTAGCTTCTTTCATTCGCTCGGACCTGTTCATGGGTCCGCTGGTTCCGATGGTCCTCAGAGACGTAGTCAGCTTCCTGGAAACAGAGAACGCGTTGCGCTATATAATATGGCGATGGGTTGGATGGTAAATCCTCTTAGAAGTCCACCCCGTATTGTCCTCGAAACATTTTGTCAATTCAATATACCAACCCAGAGATATGTGTTTAATGAAATGTGTAAGTTCCTTCATGATCAAATAGCGGCTGATGCGCCTGATGAGGTGCTGACCGCCCTGTCTGATCTTCAGCTTCAGTTCTCGAATGGACTGATAGTGGATACTAACGTCCGACGTGCTGTTGAGCGGTTACTATCTTTTCGCCCCGCTCCGATCCCTCATGCATTGTTTGTCGAGGATGTTGAACAACAGCCAGACGAGTCTGGCCAATATCCCATGCGTGAAGTTCCAACGGTTTGGATACCACCCAATCCTAATGCTCAACCTCCGACGACAGTGGGGCATTTCCAGAGAATATGGATACATCTTCCATGGAAACGCTCGGAAGTGTTACAGGTGAAGCAATCTTTGCCTGACCCTCGCAAGAATCCTGCAGGGTATTACAAAGAATTATCGCAGCTCGTAGATGCTACGGTAATGAATCTAGCCGATATCGATATGTTATTCGGCAATGTCGTACCGCAACCGGTATGGGCTAAGATTCGTCATGAAAACCATCCGAATGAATTAGGTGGTGCTTGGGCTGCTATTGTCGCGGCAGATGCCGGACAAACGGCTGCTGCTAAACCCGACCAGCTGATTGTTGATCTTCCTCAACGAATAATAGCGTTGATGAAAACTCTTATGCCAGCCATGAGGGTGAACTGGGACAAATTGTCAGCTTGTAAGCAAAAGAAGGACGAGAGTGTTTCCGACTTCTTCACGAGGTTTGAGGAGGCATTCGTCGACCATAGTGGACAGGATATGGGTACCGAGGGTGGTCAAAGGTTGTTTGTGGATAAATTTGTTTCGAACTTATTGCCCGATTTGAGCAATAAATTAAAGAATTCGGAAAGTGCATGGGCCGTTTCTACTTCAGCTCAGATATTGGCTACGGCGCAATATTATGAGAACAGAGAGAAAGAAGAGAATGACCGTGCTGATAAAAAGACGAAAGAGCTCAAAACTAAAGTGCTGCTTCAGCAAGCGTATCCTCCACGTTCGAATCAGAATAATTCGCAACAAAATAGATCACAGCCGCAATCGAACAGATCCCAAACTCGTAATGACTCCTCTTCCCAAAGATCCTCGTTAGGGTACAATCAATGCGCTTATTGTAGACAAGAGGGTCACATTAAATTCAATTGTCCTGTTCTAAATGAACGTAATAGTAATAACTCATCTAGAGGAGGTCGTGGTGGTTCGCAGCAGGCACCACGTGGTAGAGGTTGTGGAGCTCAGAATGATCGCTCAGATAATTCATCAAATTCCGATAATTGTTTTGATCAACGTGGGTCGTCGCAAGGACGATCTGCGCAGTACAATGTAGACGATTATTACGTCGATCAGGGAACTGACGACTGTAATTACTAGGACAGCCATAGACAAGGAGAGGGAGTGGTATCAGTTCCGGTTGATCAGAGAGGGCCTTACGTCGCAGTTGCTACATCGGGCGTCGTTGAGCCTTTTCTGTTGGACACTGGTGCAGCGAAAAGTTCCATTAAGCATTCGAAACTCCCTGGCGCACCTTTGTCTGGCTTAACAAATGTTTCCGTTGGATTCTCTGGCGCCCCTGTTAGCAATCCAGTTTCGCGCCCTTTGCCCCTTACAATTGGGACACGCGAGCTAGAAGCTCCGTTGATTTTGACTACGGGTTGTGGTGAAAATCTTTTGGGCCTGGATTTGCTTAAACGTTTGTATGCGACTTTGTATTGTTCTCCTGCGGGTGTAAAGCTTACGTTAGGAGAGAGGGTTGTCTCTCCCATGTACTTGTCTCTCGATAAGCTCCCACCGGAATTGAGTTCTCTTCCTGCGTCTTTGTGGGCAAAAGGTCCCAATGATGTGGGCCTACTTGATATCTCCCCTTATGTTGTACAGTTGAAATCTAATGTGCGATTGCCACGTATTCCCCAATATCGTATCTCCCTTGATGGTGAACGAGCACTGTTAGCGATCATCTATGATTTGATCGAGAAAGATGTTATTGAGGAAACTCGGGGAAACGTGTGCAACAGCCCTGTGCTGCCCATTCTTAAACGTACTGATCCTTCAAAACCGCCTGTTTATCGCTTTGTTATCGATTTACGGGAAGTGAATAAAATCGTGGTTCCTCAATTCCCTGTTGTGCCTGACATCACGGCGCTACTGACTCTGATTCCAGCTTCTGCATCATGGTTTTCGGTGATTGACTTGAAAAATGCGTTTTTCAGCATCCCGATTGCCGTGGAGAGCAGAGACCTTTTCGGTTTCTCTCTTGGTGGACGCAGCTTCCGGTTCAAACGCGCTCCTCAGGGCTACTGTGAAAGTCCATCTATTTACAGCCAAGCCTTGAAGGGTCAACTGGATGCGTTTAGGTTGCCGGTCGGTGCGGCCTTAATCCAATACGTCGACGACTTATTGGTGGCTGCTGATACTCAGGACATTTGTAAAATTGCTACGGTGTCGTTGCTGCAACATCTCTGTGAGTTGAATCATAAGGTGTCCCCTTCTAAACTCCAATATTGTTGTCAAGAAGTAACCTATCTAGGTCACTTATTGTCAAAGGAGGGAAGGAGGTTGACCCCAGAGAGAATTGCAGCAATAGCGCGAATGGCTGTGCCAACAACCCAAAGAGATGTGCGTGCCTTTTTAGGTATCACGTCGTACTGCAGGCAATGGATTCCAAATTTTTCATTGCTAGCGAAACCATTGGTGGCTCTTACGTGCAAGGATGTTTCAACTCCTTTACCATGGACGGAAGAATGTCAGAAAAGTTTTTCTGAATTGCGTGATTCATTGTGTTCGGCTCCTGTGTTAGGTACTCCTGACTACAGTAAGCCGTTTACGTTATATGTTCACGAGAGGGAAGGTTGTGCTTTGAGTGTCTTAACGCAACCTTTTGGTGGTAAGCAACGTCCATGTGCATATTTTTCCTCGACCTTGGACCCAGTAGCCAGAGCATTGCCGAGTTGTTTGAGAGCAACAGCGGCAGCTGCGGTCTCCATCCGACAATCAGCAGGATTGGTCATGGATAATATGCTTACGGTGATGGTTCCGCATGCAGTCGATACTCTTTTGAATCGTACGAAAACTCAGCACTTGACGAGTGCGAGGTTGTCTGGGTACGAGTTGACGCTGTTGGCAAGCCACATTCAGATAAAACGTTGTAATGTTCTGAACCCGGCAACTTTGTTACCAATTAGCACAGAGTCAGATGAAGTAGCAGAACATGATTGCTACTTGAGGACAGAGGAGGAAACAAAAGGTCGAGTGGACCTTAAAAACACCCCATTGGAAGATCCGGACGGTACACTGTATGTGGATGGGTCATGCTTTAAGTTGCCGAATGGCGATGTGACTACTGCTTATGCTGTTGTAACGTTGAATACGGTTGTTGAGACTGCAAGGTTGAATCAGAATTCTGCCCAAGCTGCAGAGCTGATTGCTCTTACTAGAGCGTGTGTGTTAGCGAAAGGGAAACGTGTGAATGTGTTTACCGACAGCCAATACGCATTTGGCGTCGCACATAGTTTTGGACGATTGTGGAGAGAGAGAGGTTTCTTGACGTCGCATGGTACGAAGATTCAGCATGGCCAGCTTGTGAATGATCTTTTGGATGCACTTACGTTGCCTAAGCAAGTTGCAATTGTTAAATGTAGTGCGCATCGTAAGGTGACGGATGATGTTGGTCGTGGTAATGCGTTTGCGGACGAGACTGCTAAGGAGACTGCCCGGAACCTTAGCACTCGAATGTATGTGACGAGTTCGGTTAGGTGGCCTACAGAATCGAGCATGTGTGAAGACACTATCGAAAGTGTGAAAGAAATTCAGAATGAGGCCACCGAGACTGAAAAGGCGAAGTGGAAAGAAAGTACGGGAAAGTTGGATGCGAATGGTTGTTGGATTGATTTGTCTGATCAGAAAAGATGGATGTTACCGGATGCGTATGTGCTGGCCGTTGTGACAATGGCGCATGGGTTAGCACATATTAGCGCGAAAGGTATTTGCAAATTATTGTCTCCTGTGTGGAAGAATGATGGTATCACGAAATGTGCTGAACGTCTGGTGAAGAATTGTATGGTGTGCATGATGTACAATCCTGGCAAAGGAACCCCAACTCCTCCTGGCAGTTTTGCTCCCCCTTCATGCCCCTTTGAGGTGATTCAATTGGACTTCATCCATATGGAGCGATGCAATAACCTGAAATATGTTTTAGTTGTGGTTTGCGCATTCTCTCGATGGATCGAGGCCTATCCTCTCAAAGACAATACTGCTTTGTCTACTGCGAAAATCCTACTGAAGGAATATTTTCCTCGGTATGGAATGCCTAGAGTCGTGTGGTCAGATAACGGAAGTGAGTTCGTGGGTGGTGTGATGAAGAGTGTGTGTAAGGGCCATGGAATTAATCAGAAATTCCACAGCGCCAATCATCCCCAGTCAGCTGGATTGGTTGAAGGGTACAACGGCACCCTTAAACTGAAGCTAGCGAAGATTCAGGCTACGACTGGTCTTTCGTGGCCTGACGCTTTACCTTTAGCATTACTGTCAACTAGGGCGACTGTACACTCCCGAGTAGGGCTTAGTCCCTATGAAATAGTGTTCGGCCGTCCTGCGAATGTGTGGGGGGTTCCTAGGCCAGGAATGTTCTGTGATCTTGAGTACCCAATGTTGATCGATTATCTTCATGACTTGACTGCTAAACTGAGGTTAATTCACCAACAGGTTTACGACGCATTGCCGACGCAGACGGAGGGTCCAGGCCACCAGCTCCAGCCCGGAGATTGGGTGGTGACGAGAAATTTTTCACGCAAGAATAACCTGGACCCGAGGTTTACTGGACCCTATCAGGTTCTCCTTGCCACGAGGACTGCTGTTCGTCTCGAGGGACGCAAGAATTGGGTGCATGCCACCCATACCAAAAAGGTCCCTATCCCTTTGCCGACAGACCCGTGGGTAAGGAAAGGCATTGCATCAACTGAAACCGAAGGATTGCCGGCGTTTGTACCTTTCAGCGACGCGCAGTCTGTTGGAGAATCCTCAGCGCAGCAGAAAGACACTGTTGAACAATTATCATCAAAAGACTCAAGACCAAACCACTCAACTGATCAGCGGGACGCTGTCTCTTCAACGGATCCTTTGTTTGACGAGCAGACACGTCCTGGGAAAACTCGATACTTTCTACGATCTAGCACTAAAGACTAATAAAAGATCCTGCTTTGCTGTATTGACAACTGCATTATCCCGTTTTCCGTGATCAGTTTGAACATTCATATTACTGTGATTATTTCTGTATATATATTGAGCTTCATTCCTTATACCTTTTGCTTTTACAGCTGAGAGACTTTGTTTTTGCATATATACATATTGTGCATTAAAGGCCGTAGGGCCGCGCGCGTACTTCCTTCTGGATAGTAGGTCTTGACGCTAGGTTAAAGGCCGTCGGTTCCTGGGAACTCCTAGGGATTGACTATTGCTACACTGAACGAAGTGCGTCAAGAAACGTTGCGGACGGTCGTAGGGAATGGCATTCTCGAAGCTGAATGATTTGGAAGGAGCTCAGGCTCATAGATTCAAGTTGCAGCAACTTAGTCGTACCAAATGTTTTATATTCCAACTGTTTATATTGTTTTTGACTGCTTCTGCATTATTGGCGGGTGGGGTGTATTACACGATGTCTTACTTCTTACTTTCTGCTACACCTACTCCTACTCCTGACCCTAAACTTACCTCCACTGTTTCTCCTCATTCCTTTCATATGTTACCGGAACACGAACAGGCTAGACGTGTAGAATTCCGCAACAATTCCTTTATTCAGCTCCTTCATCAGCATCAGTTAGTGGTTAACACTACTAATTGTTGGGTGTGTGGGTTGATGCCACATACTACGGATAAGGGAATTCCATATCTGGTGTTACCGTATAGTTCCCAAGGGTCGGCTCGAGCATTTCAAACAATGTTTCGAAGCGCACTGGGTTTCCACCCCATTCGAGAACCACGTTCCCCCTACTCTGGTCCTACCTCGTATCAAAAACCTGTGTCGATAGCAATAGAGGATTTAGATAATGATATCTATGATCCCTCGCTTATTCCCGAAGAAGAGGTACAGGCCTATAGGGTCCTAAGTAGAGGTGAATATAGTGCGTTCACTAGCGAAAAGCAGCTTAAAAGCTCGCCTCCGATATGGGTCGTACCCCACACTGGTAATTTTTGTCTCATGGGTCGTGGCCGAAGATCGCAAGCCCGACTTGGAGCAAGTGCTTGCACTGAAAATTACATACTGCCGATGGTCTCGTCCCCTGTGCTTCTGGCTGCCAAGGGTACATACTTTATCTGCTATGATCGTGCATATGCATGGTTGCCCGCTGACTTCATGGGCTCATGCTTCATTGCAAATTTGTTGCCTCCGACGTTCACTGTAGATGCCGATTATCATAAGACTAGAGTTGTGCGAGGCGTAATTAGCGAAGAGGATACTGCCGGTCAAGAGGCAGGAGACTTTTTCAAGGGTTTCCTCCCGTTTTGGGGACCTATGGTTAATAGTAGGAACCTGAGACAGTTGACTCGAGTGGTAGAATCGACAGCTAATATTACTGCCAGTGTCCTTGGTAATATCACCACAGAACTTCAGGCGGATAGACTTATGACGTTACAAAATCGTATGGTTTTAGATGTCATCTTAGCAGATCGAGGTGGGGTGTGTAAGGTGATCCATTCGAGCTGCTGCATTTTCATTCCAGATAACGCTCCAACTGTCTATCAAGCCATCTCGAGGTTGCATAAGATCTCCGAATCCATACACGTGGATGTAGGGGATTGGACGCTACTTGGATGGTTTTGGGGCCTGATGTCGACTTGGGGTTGGAAGATTCTGATGATCATCGGAGTCGTTGTGGTGTTCCTGTTCACGTGTTGCCTTTGTGTGCAGTGTGGTCCTGCCTTATGTGGCCTCTGTGCTACAACGTGTATGAGACAACCACCTGTTACCAAGGGGACTCAGTTGGACAGAGCTATGCTACAGCAACATCTAGATGGTCTGATGAATATCGAGTATGATTCCGACTAGTGCTTGCCTACATGAGGGCAAAAGGAGCGTCTGAGGTTCCGTGACAATTGTAAGTGGTGTTATCGACTCGTACGAATATGGTCGAGTCTGGTATCTATGAACCGCAAATGACGAGTTTAGTAGGTGTGCGCAGTTTCGCTGTGCTAACCTAAACCGTTCGTCTGTTACGTGGGTATTTCTATCTGTACCCACGGGTTCCATCTTAGATACGGCATCCATTTTGTCTCTTGCCCTCAAGTAGCCAGCGAACGGACGTTGTCCGCTTCGCGACCCTGGGACTCCCAAGATATTTGCGGAAGACACATGTCCTTTGTAAGTGTCTTTATGACGAGGGGGATGCTACTGTAAAGCAGATGGCGCCGCTCGAGGCTCATCTTGCCGCACGGACTTATTGTCTCAGCCGTGCATCTCATTAGGCACGTCTCTTTGATGCCTGTATCTCGTGCTTTCCGATACCTCCCCTTTTACACCCTTTCCGATCTCCCCACTGTCTCCGTCTTCCTCTGCACCTGTCCTTGTTCCTATTTCGATCTGTTTTACTGCTGATTGGAATTCGCTAATGGTGGGAAGATGGGTTTTTACAGTTGGGAACCACCAAATGTTTCCGCACTTATGTTCCGGACCTCATGTGTATCAAAGTGACCAAAGCGACCCCTCTGGGGGATAATGGTGGGAATCGGGTTGTAAACTTTTGTGTGACATGTTGTCCTATGGGTAAAAACTGTATAAAAGGAGCGATCCACAGAACCAATTTGAAGCAGTCTCCCCGAACTACACTCGATGTACTTCCTGTGATTTCTGTGTTCCCTGCAGCAAATAAACCTTGAATCTTTGACGCCGAAGGAAGTGTCCCGTGTCTCTGTCATTCGTACGCCGGAGCAGGTTACCCACGAAGGTTTCAGGTGTTGTGCCCTGGCACCGCTGGGTCTTAAAGAACCCAGTCCTTCAAGCCATCAGTTCACACTTCCACCAGGCACACACACCACCAGCCGTCAGTGCATGCATCCACCAGGCACACACCACCAGCCATCAGTGCACGCTTCCACCAGGCACACACACCACCAGCCGTCAGTGCATGCTTCCACCAGGCACACACACCACCAGCCATTAGTGCGCGCTTTCACTGGGCACACACACCACCAGCTGTCAGTGCATGCTTTCACCGGGCACACACACCACCAGCCATTAGAGCGCGCTTTCACTGGGCACACACACCACCAGCTGTCAGTGCATGCTTTCACCGGGCACACACACCAACAGCCATCAGTGCACGCTTCCACCATGCACACACACCACCAGCCGTCAGTGCACACTTTTAACAGGCACACACACTACCAGCTGTTACACACTACCAGCAGTTGGTGCATGCTTCCACCAGGCACACACCACCAGCACTCAGTGCACACTTTCACCAGGCACACACACACCACCATCTGTCAGTGCACACTTTCATGGGGCACACACAGCACCAGCCATCAGTGCACACTTCCACACACACACAACACCAGCCATCAGTGCATGCTTCCACCAGGCACACACACTACCAGCTATCAGTGCATGCTTCCACCATGCACACACACCACCAGCCATCAGTGGATGCTTCCACCAGGCACACACACCACCAGCCATCAGTGCACGCTTTCACCGGGCCCACACACCACAAGCCGTCAGTGCACGCTTTCACCAGGCACACACACCACCAGCCGTCAGTGCACGCTTTCACCAGGCACACACACCACCAGCCATCAATGCATGCTTCCACTAGGCACACACACCACCAGCTGTCAGTGCACTCTTCTACCAGGTCACACACACAACCAGCCGTCAGTGCACGCTTCTACCTGACACACACCACCAGCCATCAGTGCACCCTTCTACCGGGCACACACACCACCAGCAATCAGTGCACACATCCACCAGGCATAAACACCACCTGCCATCAGTGCACGCTTCCACCAGGTACACACAACACCCACCATCAGTGCACGATTCCACCAGGCACACACCACCAGCCTTCAGTGCATGCTTCCACCAGGCACACACACCACCAGCCATCAGTGCACACTTCCACCAGACACACACACACCACCAGCTGTCAGTGCACGCTTCTACAAGGCACACACATCACCAGCCATCAGTGCACACTTCACCAGACACACACACACCACCAGCTGTCAGTGCACGCTTGCACCAGGCAAACACACTACCAGCCGTCAGTGCACGCTTCCACCAGGCACACACACCACCAGCCGTCAGTGCACGCTTTCACCAGGCACACACCCACCACCAGCCGTCGATGCACGCTTTTACCTGGCACATGCTCCACCAGCCATCAGTGCACGCTTTCACCAGGCACATACTTCACCAGCCGTCAGTGCACGCTTCCACCAGGCACACACACCACCAGCCGTCAGTGCACTCTTCCACCAGTAGCACACACCACCAGCCATCAGTTTAGTCTTCCACCAGGCACACTTACCACCAGCAGTCAGTGCACTTTCACCAGGCACACACACTACCAGCCATCACACACTACCAGCCATCGGTGCACGCTTTCCCCAGGCACACACCCCCCAGCCGTCAGTGCACCCTTCCACCAGGCAGACACACCACCAGCTGTCAGTGCACGCTTTCACTGGGCACACACACTACCATCCGTCAGTGCAGGCTTCCACCAGGCACAGACATCCAACCATCAGTGAACCCTTCCACCAGGCACACACACCACAAGCCATCATTGCATGCTTCCACCAGGCACAGACACTTCCAGCCATCAGTGCACGCTTTCACCAGGCACACACAATACCAGCCTTCGCACACTACCAACCGTCGGTGCATGCTTTCACCAGGCACATACCACCAGCCGTCAGTGCACACTTTCACCAGGCACACACACACCGCCAGCCGTCGGTAAATGCTTTTACCAGCCACATGCACCAGCAGTGCTCAGTGCACGTTTTCACCAGGCACACACACCACCAGCCATCAGTACATGCTTCCACCAGGCATACACACCACCAGCCATCAGTGCATGCTTCCACTAGGCACGCACACCACCAGCTGTCAGTGCACTCTTCCACAAGGCCACACACACAACCAGCCGTCAGTGCACGCTTCTACCTGGCACACACCACCAGCCATCAGTGCATGCTTCTACCAGGCACACACACCACCAGCAATCAGTGCACACATTCACCAGGCATACACACCACCTGCCATCAGTGCACGCTTCCACCAGGCGCACACAACACCAGCCATCAGTGCACGATTCCACCAGGCACACACACCACCAGCCTTCAGTGCATGCTTCCACCAGGCACACACACCACCAGCCATCAGTGCACACTTCCACTAGACACACACACACACACACACCACCAGCTGTCAGTGCAAGCTTCTACAAGGCACACACATCACCTGCCATCAGTGCGCGCTTCCACCAAGCACACACACCACCAGCTGTCAGTGCACGCTTCCACGAGGCACACACACCACCAGCCGTCAGTGCACGCTTTCACCAGGCACACACACACCACCAGCCGTCGATGCACGCTTTCACCAGGCACACGCACCACCAGCCGTCAGTGCAGGCTTCCACCAGGAACACACACCACCAGCCATCAGTGCATGCTTCCACCAGGCTCACACACCACCAACCGTCAGTGCACGCTTACAACCGGGAACACAAACCAGCAGCTGTCAGTGCATGCTTCTACCAGTCACACACACCACCATCCATCAGTGCAAGCTTCCACCAGGCACACACACCACCAGCCGTCAGTTCACACTTCCATCAGGCATACACACCACCAGCCGTCAGTGCATGCTTCCACCAGGCACACACACCACCAGCCATTAGTGCGCGCTTTAACTGGGCACACACACCATCAGCTGTCAGTGCATGCTTTCACCGGGCACACACACCACCAGCCGTCAGTGCACACTTCCACCAGGCACACACACCACCAGCCGTCAGTGCACACTTTCACCAGGCACACACACTACCAGCTGTTACACACTACCAGCAGTTGGTGCATGCTTTCACCAGGCACACACCACCAGCACTCAGTGCACGCTTTCACCAGGCACACACACACACCACCAGCTGTCAGTGCATGCTTTCATGGGGCACACACACCACCAGCCATCAGTGCATGCTTCCACCAGGCACACACCACCAGCCGGCAGTGCACGCTTCCACCAGGCACACACACCATCAGCCATCAGTGCACGCTTCCACACACACACAACACCAGCCATCAGTGCACGCTTCCACCAGGCACCAACACTACCAGCCGTCAGTGCATGCTTCCACCAGGCACACCCACCACCAGCCATCAGTGCACGCTTCCACCAGGCACACACACCACCAGCCATCAGTGCACTCTTTCACCGGGCCCACACACAACAAGCCGTCAGTGCACGCTTTCACCAGGCATACACACCACCAGCCGTCAGTGCACGCTTTCACCAGGCACACACACCACCAGCCATCAGAGCAGCAGGTAGGCTCTTCTCAGAGTTTCTTGGTAAATATGTGTTCGATGCCTGGGAGGGAGTCAGTCGAGATTCCTTAAACAATGCTGAGTATGCAGTTGCAGTGCATGAACTCCTGTGTGAGTGAGTCATGCTGCCTGTGGCTCACTCACTCCACACTTGTAAATTGCGCCTGCACCAGGCTTTTTCACATTTGCAAAGTTCGGCTCATGCACACATCTAGGCCGGCCCCACACCCCCGGGAATGAATGCTTCCTACAACCAGAATGGAAACAACATTCAGAGCAATGAAAACAAGTTCATTTGATGCAAAGACTGTTAACAAAAACCATGTTCAGCTATTGTAGATCTGGCAACATTTAACAACAAAAGGGAGAGAAAGGGAATTTAAGTATGTGTAGGGAGGAAACTCCTGGTCCCCTTGTAAACATTATCAACAACAAATGGAGGAGTGACTCCGTGAAACTTTGTAAAAAATCTCTGAATACAGATTATTATGGTGCACGTAGTGCCCAACCAACGTGGGACATAGGTAGTCCTTCAAGAAGACCCCTTACTCACCAACCTGGTTGGTGCCATGCTTCATCATCTGGGTCCCACCCCGAAGGCCGAGTGCCAACAGAGTGAGCTTCGACACCTGATTACAGTGGAGCGGGTATTTTTCTTTTATATGTGCAGTGGAATATTAACGTAAGTGGTTTAAAAAGTGTCCAAAGCTACTCGTAGACTTTATTTTGGAGTGTTTGGACAACGGATACAAGTAAAGTGAGACACCTTTGTCTAGTTAGGTAGGCTTTGGTATTACATAGACGTGTAGTGTATTAAAAATAGAGTTGTGTGTTATGTGTTTAAAACTTAGGTCTTCATGTTTCAACCATGGTAGACTTATAGGTTTTCGTCTGGACCAATATGGGTGAACAGGGAGGTACACACACGTTAAGGCGTGTCCAGCCCTCGATCACTGTGTCAAATGGAACCACAAAATCGTGGTTCCCGAAAAAATAGTGTAGTAGTCTTCTTCCGGATTCTGGAAAAAAACCAGTAGACCATCAATAAGCATTGGTCAATTCTCAATACAGGAAAGATGAAATAGGAAAAACCTCTATTTTCATTCAAAAGGGCTGGGAGTATAAAAGACAGCGTGGTCAACACTAGACCCCTAGAAAGAAATGTAGAAAGTCCCACAGTCCTCAATGCCTGGGGCCTCCCCAAAATCATTGGACACTATAAATGTGGGAATTGCAGTGTCTGTCCACTGACTGTGAATACTAAAACACTGGCACTATGACCCGGAAAAGTCTGGACCATTCGGTGCCACACGAACTGCAACAGCTACAACATTATATACAGAATACCATGCTCTTGTGATCTTCATTACATAGGAATGACCAGCAGAAAAATAAAACAGCGGATTTGTGAACACAGGAGCACCATCAGGTGTAAAAAATCCATGACCAAATTAACCGAGCACTTTCTCACCTCTGGCCATACGCCGGATGACAGGGTATGGACCATAATAGAGCAAATCCACTCTGACGAGAATATTAACCAGCGCCTTTTCGAAAAAGAGCAAAGATGGATCTACAGACTTTCTACACATAAGATCGGTCTTAATGATAACATTCCCTGGAACTCCATTATGAGATAGTTATCTGCTGTGTAGAATTCCACAGTCTGTCCTATTTTGAACTCTTATGGAACTCATTCCCTAGCCTGTTTTGGCTTCCCTAGCCCGTCACTGAAATGTTGCCATGACCTTTATACCATTCTGGTTCTCTATCTTTAGTGGCATACTCTGGCCGCAAATTATATCCATCTTAGTTGCCAGATGTTGTTTAAATCCTGTGGCACCTACTGGAGAGCCTGATGCCCCTTGTATCTGTAAGGAACCCTGAACTTTCCTTATAATTTATGTTTTATGTCCTTTTCCGATTCCTTCCTCTCACTCTATGTAGTTACTTTTTACAGGCACTGTACTTAGGCACTGTACTTAAAATAAACCCCCCCTAACCTGTGCGATATGTCCACTACGGCAACTAGAAGTCATTCACTGATGCCCTGGTTGTTTCATAGCTTTTCGATACAGGCCCTTCATAATAGCCCCTTAACTGAAGTGGAATGTCTTCTACAGCAACCAGTAGTTTGATACTCACTCCCTTCTTTTCCACCCGTACTGCGCTTGCAAAACTCTACTCTATTCAGACTCCCAGCAACGCGCACACCGTTACTATGGCAACCTCTGGTCCCAAGGTCAGCACGCTCGGTGCCTTGTGGCGTTCTAATCTAGGATCCTGATCGATACTGTGACCTTATGCCCCTATTCGGCTATAAATCCATTTATTCCCTATATTGGCATAACCGTTCAAGTGCAATATTCAGTAACTCATCTCTGGCCTCACACGAACAGAGCCACATTCCAGAATAGCTTTCTCTGCCACTTCCTTTGCAACCAATTAGTGCAATGACAGAGCAGAAGTCACTATCTGAGATTCCTAGATTAACACTCTGAGGGCCAGATGTAGGTCGTCGGTAACGGCCGAAAATCGGTATTTTTAGCCGTTACCGGCCGGTTTACAAGTTTTGGCATGTAGGGGGCAATATTTTACCGAATCCGTAATTTTACCGATTCGGTAAAATAAAACGTCGGTAAATTTACCGATTTTAAGCCACCCATATGTAGGTGGGACTCTTCAGAGTCCCAGGAGCCTTAACGAATCGGTATTTTACCATCAAAACCAATTTGATGGTAAAATACCGATTCCGGTGTGCATGCACATGTGTGCATGCACACCTATGTCATTTTACAGGCAGACCTGCCCTTAGGGCAGGTATGCCTGCCACATGGCACCTGTGCCTGTTTTGGGGGTGCCAGAGGGTGTCAAAGTGACACCCCCTGCACCCTTGTGAATTCTTTAATTACCGATTCGGTAAATACCGAATCGGTAATGCCTAATCATTCCTATGGGCTTCAAAGCCCATAGGAATGAATGGGCATTACCGATTCGGTATTTACCGAATCAGTAATTATAGAATTGTTAAGGATTCGGTAACGAATCCAGATGTTGGGACCTACATACCATTTACCGATTTTGAAATACCGAATCGGTACAATTCGGTATTTTAAAATCGGTAAATGGTTTTTACCTACATCTGGCCCTGAGTTCTTCAACAAGATAAAAACTCAGCAAACCTGGAAATCCCCGCTTGCTGTGTTTTGATTAGTAATAGAACTCTAATGAGCACTGATAGACGATCACTTCCTAGTGACATCTTTATTGACGTCTTATGTCCAGCAAACTTACGTCAAACAAGGCACCTTTCAGGTATAAATACTACCAACATGGCCTTAAGCAAGTCCCCTGTTGCCCGTCGCCTGAAGCTGCTGTTATCCTGAAGATATCATAGCTGCTATCGCTACTGCTATCGCTGCTAACTAGCGAACGATGGTGTGGTGAACTTAGGAGCTGAACAGCCGTCCCCCTGCAAGAGCCCAGCAGATGCAAGCTGCCCGCGGACGCTGTCCCCCCTCCTTCTCCTCCTCGACGCGCTGAGAAGAGACGCTGTCTTTCTCCTGCAGAGAAATCCAGCTCCAGCGTTTCTGGTCTACCCTTGCGGGTGACTGGGATATCGAGCCCTGAGGGAGATACCAGACCTCCATCATTCTATTCCAGAGGTATGGTGTTGACTAAACCCTTGAGAGAGAATTCTTGAAGCAAACCTTGGCAAAACCAACTTAACTTAAAGCTACTTACTTACTCCCCTCCCAAGTATTAGGCTTAGGTCAGGTACACTGGGGTAGGCGTAGTTAGAAGCACCAGTTGAGTATTTTAGCCTAATGTATATATGAATGTATATATGTTTTATTACTTTGAAATCATTGTATGGCTAAGAAACCATATCAATGCTTTAACAGTATTATTTCGCAATACTTATCTTACTGTACGTACTTTTTATAATAACAAGTCTTGCAATTGTGGCAATTCATTTCTCTTGCACGAGAAGAAAGACTGTTCAATAAATGTTAAACCTTTTATTGACAAACGCCCGTCTCTCTGTTCTCTACATATTGTGAAAGTAAACTGCACCAACCTGACTGAGTAAAATAACTGTCTATTGTTTCACACGACCCTAGAGATTGACTCTTGATCTGAGGAGCAAAGTTGTCATGTTGCACGGTTGTTGGAAAACTGAATCCCTTCTTGTCTGTGCCAGGGAAGCTGATCACTTCCTATTCAGTCAAGAAAGTTTCCAGTGACCTCTGAGCTAGTTGGTAACAAACCCAATTAAGTTTAGCATAGTCAGTAGAGGCCTGGAAGATCCGCACTTCTACGTCGATACTACTGTTTATGTTATTCCAATGCGCAGGGCCTATAGGGAAAATAGGAACTACGCTACATGGCGCCCAGCGTTTGGTAAGGCGATAAACTAACGCAAGACGTACTCAGTCGTGCATATTTCACACAGACCCCTTTCTCCCGTAAATACTCCAATAGACGTCTGGAGTGGGTGAAAGGTTAAAATCCGCCCGAACTCAGTAGGAAGACATTCCTATGTAAAGCTCTGGTTTATTCAACGTTGAAGGATACAGTGTTCCAAAATATTGTGCACCTAATCTTTGTCTCCTTGGAGACCTACTCTGCAAAGCCTGCATTTATAAAATGTCAGACTTAGAAAACGGAACCACTGGGGGCGCAGCAGATGCGACTCAGCAGGGTCCCGAAGACACAGACCCGGATGCAATTATCATCCTGGTACATTTAAGAAAATCTATAACGTTAAAACTTATAGAAAACAGACTGACACCACAAGGTGGTACAGTAATTTTCGTGATAGAGGCACACGAATATCGGCAGACAGAGGTATTCTATTCATGGATAAACTTTCCAGCGGCAAACGCTAGAACAAAAGAGTTTCACTATTACAAAATAGAGAAACCTCCGGAAGAGTACGCTCCTTTCGAGGAGACTGAAATCCCACTAAAATTCCAAGAGCACCTGCTCTGGTTTAATGGCGCCCTAAAACATAATGATCATATTACCAGGCTCGGTCCACTAGGTAGACCAGGAGCAACGTGGCCGGTTCTAGCCAGCTACACACCACATCCGGACATTGCAAAAATGTCAAAGGAAGAGCTGTTAGTACAGCTAAAAACATTAATAAAAATACATAGGCAATTAGTCCAATATGTAATGCGGACTGCAACAGTCCAACCAGCTGTTAATGTACCACAGCTGACCCCTCACCAGGGGAACACTAATAAAATTACACCACAGAACATACAGTCATGTCTTGGTAAAACACCCGTAAAACGGGAACAAATTCCTTTCTGGTTAGCACAGAAAATCACTCAAATAGAGGCAGTACTTCCGGATACTACCCCTATTGAGAAACACAGAATCTTGACCATCTGCCTTCCTATGGGAATCACACCACACGTGGAGGACTGTGACACTTGGGGTACTGTCTTTGTGTCCATTAACACAAAAACACACGGTGTTCCGTCTATGGCGGTAATACCAGAAGTGCTAAAACAGATTCAAAATGAATACGGTCCAGAGCCAGCTTTAAATCTTGGTATGAAATTACTGAAAGACTTCAAGCAGGTCTCGGCTATATTATTAGCCAACATAAAGGGAGAAGCAGCATCTGTGGCGATCCGCCAGAAGTTGAAGGAAACAGATATAACAGATCAGCCAGTTGAGCTTGCCAGAATCATAGAAAAATGCTATGAAGAATTAGGTAGACACAGCTTGGGTGGGAAACCAGTTAAGCCCCAACTGCTCGAAAATCCTAAAAAATTATTTATTAAAAATAATTTAAACACTCCTAAAAAGAGCTGGGATGGAAATAAACAATCCACTCCCAAGGAAAAAGTTTTCCAGTCCAGAGAAAGGTCTCCTCGACGGAGGGAAAGAACTCCGACTCGAGAAAACCAGTCTCCCCAGAGGGAGCCCTCTGAGAAAAGATATAACCTTAGAAATAGGGATAATCTGAAAAAAGCTGATAGATATCAAAGTATTGAAACACGTCCCTCTCGATCTTTTTCGCAGAAATCGGAAAGAAGAGGACGGTCAGACCCAGGAGAGCACACCAAGTCCAAAGACAAGGAACCTGCTCAGAGTAAAAAATCTCAATTTCCAAAAAAGAAGGTAGCCAGTATTAGAGTAATCAACCATGCCGAGAATACTGAGGACACAGTTGAAAAACGGGGAGTGGGCATTGACAATGTTGGACAGTACAGCAGAAATCAGTATAGCCCGCAAGATCCTGATGAGTCATCTGGAGACAGTGGACACGAATGAATACATTCAGGTTGAAACTGCCGACACCAGACTTAGCAAACCCCATAAAATATACGAAATAACATTGCGTATAGAGGGTGATAAGACTAGGAAAATAAGAGGTCTATTTTGGGATAAACTCTCAAAAGGCTATGATATTCTGTTAGCTGAAAAAGATTGGCCCCCAGAGTTTGTCAGGGAGTGCCCTCGTGGCGAAGAAGTGATTATGCCTGCCTTCTCGAATCACATTCCGATTCACAAAAAATATACTTATGCAAGGAAATGGGCAGTAGCCCAGGCACCGGCATTATATAAAAATCATGTAGGATGGGATGAGGACTCACCTCCTCACAAAATCCAGTTAAAAAGTGAACCAACTGCCCAACGGCAGTATCCCATTAAGCAAGAAGCTAAAAAAAACAAGCCAGGGAGATCTTAGATCAACTTGAGTACCAGGGGGTGATTGAAACATGCACCTCTCAAATGAACAATCCTTTGTTTCCTGTCTCCAAGCCAGACAATTCATATCGTCTAGTTTTGGACTACAGACACCTTAATGCATGTTGCAAAACATTTGCAGTACAAAACTCGCATAGTGCAGCCCTAATGAATAACATAGTTAGGAAAAAATATAAAACGACATTAGACATATCTAATGGTTTCTTTTGTTAAAGCATTGCACCAGAAAGCAGATATTTGACCGCTTTCTCAGCATTTGGGTCGCAGATATAAATTCTGTCGACTCCCACAGGGGTTCAAGAACAGCCCAGGACTATTCTCAGCTAGAGTAACAGAGTTACTACAAATATATGATGATGAGGCATTATCTTACGTAGATGCTATTTATCTCACAGACGACGACTTGGATACTCACTTGAAAAGAGTGAACACCATTATACTTGGGTTCGCGGCAGAGGGTTACAAATTCAACTTTAAAAAGTCTCGAATTGCCCATCTGACAGTACTATTCTTAGGGTACGAATTATCAAGTGAAGGAAAAAGCCTAGCGGACAACTTCTTAGAGAAGTGCGCTGTACTCCAAGCTCCAAAAACGCTGAAGAATTTACAATCCGTTCTAGGTTTTCTGAATTTCGTAAGAACTTACATTCTAAATTATGCAGGGAGGGTTACACCTCTCGACGAACTAATTAAACCTGATTTTAAACAAATCAATTGGACTCAAAAACACACAGAAATTTTGAGATCACTGCAAACAGACATGTTAGCTAAAACTAAATTAGATACACGTGATAACACACGCGATCTTGTAATCCGAGTCATCCCAGGAGGATGCGGATTCACGTACCTGACCTCTAATGAGGGAGAAAAGGTACCAATTTCAATTAAATCTCACTTAAACACACAAGCAGAAAAAACATTCAGTCACACAGAAAGAACTGTGAAAGCAGTGCAAATCGCATTAGCAAATAAACGAGAACTAGCACACGGCAAAAGGATTAATATCCTCACAGCGGAATCCGCCTTCGAGGCGCTATTCAGCCCAGTAAACCTGCCTACAGTGTCACTGGATCCGAAATGGATACAGTATGTAGATTCTCTAGGAGCGGAAGATGTGAAATACTATTTCGCTCCGCAATTTGAAGAACTGAATGATTTAGAATATGAAGAAGAATATCCTCTGCCAATCAAACTTCTGCCTCTCCCACAATACGCCTGTATAATCTATACAGATAGATTTGTACAGCATTTCAACGTAGAGAGCAAATCCTACGATGCAGCCTGTGCGATTGTTAAAGGTCGTTGGCTGTGCGGTAAATTCAGACCGAAAGTAACAAAAACTGAATCAGTAAGAAACTGTTCGGCTCAGAGAGCTGAAATCAGATCTTTAAAGATGGCGCTCGAAAATGCAGAACGTGAATTCCCGACACTTATCGTGTGCGATTCTCATTTATGCGTCAACTCTTACAATAATAAACTGCAGAGTTGGATTGAAAACGATTACAAAGATGACACAGGTGCCACAATAAAGCATAAATTGCTCTGGAAACAGGTAGCTCTTTTACAGAAAGAAGTACAAAAGACTCACGTGATACACGCACAGAGTCTTCAACGTGATGGCGTTCACGTTGCAGGGAATTCATTGGCTAACACAGCCACAGCGGAAGCAACTAACCCGGCTCCCGTAGCCACAAAAAAGCGTACAGAAAAATACATAGACGGGGAAACCATGCTGGCAGTAAAAACGACCGTAAAAGGCGACTGTGCAGCACTACCCGTGAACTATCCACTCAATTATGCATACGTAATCGATGCAAACTCCGTTCCTTTTGCTCGAATCCCTGGAGTGGGGGATAGGGTAATTCCAAACAGGGACCGGAGGGGCTTCCTCATTCAGGAAGCACACATGGGATTGGGTCTGAGACAACAAACAATCAGGGACTCTCTGAGAGAACTAGAATCAGAGTACTGGTGGCCGGAAATGAGTGAAGGCATTCATGAGTTTGCAAAAAACTGTGAAGACTGCAACAGAGATCGCAGTGGAGAACCGGCCAGTGTAGTGTCAGAAGCCCTAATAGAAAGCATTAGGCAATCTATCCGCGCTATCAAAAAAGAGAAACGGGTCCCATTGTACATCGTTAAGGCTAAACACACTTAAAAAATGTGGCCGCCAGCGCTCGGCTGACGCCAGAACGGTTATAAAAGATCTGCTAGTCTTTATCGGCACATACGCAATTACCACGTTCCATTCTGACCAGGGTCCTGCTTTCAGCTCTCGAGCTTATAAGGAGGCCATGGCCAGCATGGGAATTGGGTTGCGGTATTCTTGTCCGTCGCACCCCGAAGGGAATAGTGTGGTTGAAAGAAAAAACCGGGACATAAAGCGATCTATAACAGCGAAGGTATTAGGTTCAGGCGCTGGGTGGGTCAAACATTTAATAAGTGTCTAGACCAGTCTTAATAATTTGCCAAGAAATTCTCTAAAAGGTTTCAGCCCATACGAACTATTGTTAGGAATTAGAATGAGAATTCAGGACTTAGATAGTCAGGTGTCAGTGGTACAAGATAAGAAAACAGACTTTGACATCAAAGATCGTTTGGCTGTTTTACAGGAACTGAATGAAACAAGAAAATCCTTAAGCAACATAAAGTTAAAGCAACAGCCAGATACCACTGACGAGGCACCACAAGCAACAGCCCCAGCAAGGCCTGTCTGGATTCCAAAGATTGGGGATCTAGTCAGAGAATAAATCGCGGTGAAGAAGGAATTTGGGCCTTCTTACAGAAAAGCAGTACCTGTCTTGGCAGTCACCGGAACAAGATCAGTAGTACTACCGCCCCTTGCTGGTAAAAAGGAGAACAGAGGAACAGAGTCGTGTCTATCGACCTGGTAAAACCACAACCATGTGGCCTATAACCAACAGTAGGCCCAGTGGACTCCCAAGAAACAACAGAATACCCAAACTTGCAACAATCCAAGAGGTTCAAACTGAAAGACTAATCACATTCGATCAGCCTGCAGTGCACAGAGAAGGACTATGCAATAATGCCATGGAACTTGTGCCTCTTGAGACACAGATTGAAACAGTTCGTCAAGAAACACCAGTCTACAATAATGTGGCATCAGAAAGTGCTACCGAAAGACAGATTGAAGGAACAATCCAAACAATTAACAGAACTGCCTCTGGTTATTTCATCAACTTCGACAACTTCTCTGAAGATCAAAACGACCCCGAAGTGATGCCAGAAATAAAAAAAGACTTTTAAAGAAAAAGCAACGGAACTCTTTCATCAACTGATGGAAATCTACCTTATTTCCCCTTGGTTAGAGTTCTGGTTCGGTCTAGGCGTATTTTTCCTCCTGCTTTGGCTCATCATGGTACTTTGTTTGGGAAAATTCATTGAGGGAAAATATAGTACAATGGACACAGCAAGTCAGAACATCAACCTAGTCCTCAAACCACACAGATCATCCCACGTGAAGAAAAGAGAACTGTCAACAGTAAATGTCACAGCCATTCCAATACCTGGTGGGGTAGTATGGGAGAAAACTGACTATGAGATCTATGGTCCGGTCGAAATCCTGAAGTATCCTCATCAACTGAAGGTTTCCTTAAGTGACTTTGTAAAACCTAGTACATTCTCTGATGATTGGGACTTTAACAGTATTAATGACATGATGTCTGATTTAGTAATGTCAGCTAGATTTACAGAACATGATTATTTACAAGGTTCGTCTAGTTATGAACAGTTATTCTGCTACACACATTATGGCGATCATTATTTGCATAAATCTGCACAGCCTAGAAATGTTTTTAAGTATAATCAATGGGAACATTGTGCTGCACCACCTAAAAGCAGTTCTAAAGCATTTTTTGAGAAATTCAAATACTTCTCAGGGTTTAACACCAGTGATGCAGAAACGTTTTATTACAAACTGTTAGATAAAACAGGAATGAAAACAATGCTGACAAAAACTAAATTAATATATTCAGAAGCATTTTATGAAAAAATGATGACATTTGGTTTTGATTATTGGAAAAATAACATTGAAACAAAAACCATTTGGGGTACAAAAGATTGGCAGGTACAAGGCCTTGAAGCACTATTCAGAACCTGCATGATACCAGAACAAATGATCTTTTTAAATGACACAATTCACCAAACATCCTGTCTTGGCCTAGCTAAGATCAAAGACCTTAACAAACCGTCTATTCCAAAGCCAATACCTGAGAATGCAACAACAGATATTGAGATAGACGTAACTAAAATTTTACATTTTAACAGAGCACATCCTGATTGGAAAAAGTGGTTAATCTGGCCTACTGACACAAACAACTGTCAAGATAGATTCCTGAACAAAACACAGGGGTTAAAAATGACCAGACAAGACCCTAGATACTCCCAGAGACAACATCCAGGGATAGTAACAACATACAGTGTAGGGAAACTCTGCCTCAAATGGCTAGGAACATCCACACTGGCTGAAATTAAGCAACACATGTCTTTACTAAAAGATGGTGCTGATTTGCGCGATTTCATTCTTGGACCACGCAAACAGCGTCAAAAACGTTTCATAGCGGCCAGCATCTATGCTGCGTACAACGAGGCTTGGAAAATCACACAAATTGAAACAGCAGAAAAAATACGAGAAATTGATCGTATTAATTTGGAAAAATCACTTTCTGTAGTGGACAATGGGTTAATGACTCTGTCCTCCAGAATATATTCGTTGGACAATATTGTATCTTCTGCCGTTGACATAATTGACAGAGACTTGCTAATGTTACAGCATGGCCAATCTCAATTACGTTCTATTGTACAATTAGGCTGGACGCTGCAAAATCTTCGTTCAGGCTATGTGCCTTGGCGTTTAATCAACACAACGTCATTGTTTTCCATTTTTTACCTTACTGATAAACAAATCAGTTTGGCACAGAAAGGAGCAGACTATACAATCCTGAGCATCGAAAAACTTGAGAGATTACCATTGACAATGTCAGAGAGTCCTGTCATTGAATGGATAATACACGGAATTATCACAATTCCGATAACAACTTTCCGATTTAAAAAGTGCCTTGAATACATGCCACCAGCTAGTCACACCTGCAACTCAGATAGAGCCCTTCTTTATGCAACTTGCGAATGGGAGTTACATTCTTAGAACGGATCACAGATGTTGTGGCCTTGTTCCAGGGAAAAGTTATCTAGTAAGCGTAACATCCATGGTCAAATGCTGTATGCAAGCATTGTTCCCGAGCGGGCCTGTAGACACAGAGACTCCCATCTGGCCTCGTCTGAATCTCTATTCTATACGAATTGATACTTTAAGCAAAATGAAGCCTGTGCTTTTACAGACAACAGTGCCCATAACGTCATCAAAAGAGACGTATGATCTTCTAGTTGCAAGGACAGCTACGGAGGTTCATGACCTTTTATCAACAAATTGCCCCATGCATTTCGTAGAAATGCTTAGCCAACTCCTTAACATGTCTAGTGCCACAGGCATCCCAGGCATATTTAAGACGATTTTTACGGGACTGCTAACACCATTTCAAGCAATTCTGGGAATCGTTCCAAATTTTGTCCACTCTGTTTTTGGCGGCATTCCCCTATTTTTGGGACTTGTAGCAGGGATTTTATTTTTGACCCTCCTGCTTCGTTATGGCAAGCCAAAGCTCAGACATGACTCCTATGGGAATGGAAGAGACAATCCTAGCAATCCGCTACCGGGACAGAATAACTAGAGTCCTTGGATTGGCCAGGCTGAGAGATCTAAACATGACCTGGTTCCTTTCATTCAGACCTATGTAGGAGAGTAGGGTCTGCAATCCTATGATCACCCAGATTTTTTGCTTTTGTTTCACTGGTTTACGACTTTCTCTGGCTGTGGGCCTGCCAATCAGACCCACAGCCTAGCTGTTCTCTCGCTAAATTGATATGTGTACCTTAGGTGCATTACCCAATTGAACTGGGCCACCTTGTCAGACCCTGTAACTCAGGGCATCGGTGTACCCAGAGCCTACCAGGGGCTGAAGCATGTATTATGCCACCCCTGGATGGCCATCTAAATCTGACACAACTGGCTGCGCGACAGCTGGGGCAACGTGGCGTACTCGCCCTTTGCTTTAGATATAGTATACCTATATCTAACCCTCAAATGGACACCCGAATTCCTATCAGCCACTCCTATGGCAGGCCTTGGCAATCCTGAAGGCAGGGTGCGTGGAATCATGTGAATTGGGCTCTGGCACGAGCCGAGCCCGGTTGCAGCTTGCGGAACCAAGACCCAATGGCTGTTCCATGATAACGCGTACCATATTGATAACTTCGGTATCGTGTTATCAAGACATGTCGAGTAAGGTGTCATACGAATCGGGATACTGACCCCTCACCAATGCTGGCGACGGGGTTAGCATTCCACCCTTCTAGAGGGACACGACATGTACGTAACTGTGAACCCCGGTTAAAGTTAACTGAAGCCTCAGCTCCACAAAATGGATGCTGCCACCACAGACACGAGTCTGACCTCCTGCTGCTGGGAGTCCTTCCAGCGAGGAGAGCTTGGACAAAAGGTTTCCTGTCCGGGGCGGTGCTCGCACCATCCCAGACAGGGTTTTGTGTATCCTGGGTAGGCAGGGCTTTACAGGAAGGTGACTGCGGAGTGGCTCACTACGCATCTGCGGGCTAGAACCAGTTCCAGGGGAACCCCAGCCCCTGACCTGGGGAAAGTCCGGCATGGGAGAGGGGTGTAACCACCCCCTTCCTGGTCCCACCCCTAGGGCAGGACCTAGTCGCGTACCCACCCCTTTCTTTAGGATAAAGGCAGGAGCGGGGACCCTTCCAAATTAGATCATCTTTAAATCCTGAAACTACTTTCTACGAAAGGAAATCAAGACTTCTTCTCAAGATTTCTCCCTTGTGACTAAGGAGTAGTCACCCTGCATCCGCAGGCACCATCTAAGAACTCTGCGGTTTGCTGAACGTCCTTCCTCAGGAATCCGACTGCCCAGCTCGACGAGAACCGGCTTCCCTGGCACCTCTACCCACATCGTCAGCTAGGCTGAGAACCGTGGGTGCGACGAGACCTCGAGGGACCGGCCATCATCAGAACCTGCACGATTTCTAAACCAGCACGACCACCGAGGGATCCTCTGGTGAGTGCTCTGGGGTCCGAGAAGCCCCGACCCTGAGCAGATCCAGCACCGAAGTGCAGCCTCCCAGCATCTCCACGATCTGCGTGGGGCCCTTCTGCTTTTTGCTACTCATCACGTTGTCTGGCTACTAGCCGCTGGCTTGTGGCCTTCTCGACGACGCCCGACAACAACGCTGCTAGTCTGGTTGCTCCAGACTGGCCTTTGCTCCCTTCTGAGAGAGGAGCACCCCGGACCCTCCTGGTCCACTCAAGACGCCATTTCAGGTCCACCACGTGGCCCTGAATTTGCCAAGGCTTGTTGCCCCCATCCTGGGCCCAGCGACGCCGACAGCATCAACCTTCGTGGGACAGCTCGCACCTCCATCCTGGTCGCCGACAACGCCTCCTGGTCCGTGAGACTGCAGAGCCTAGCGTCGCCCACTCACCTGGTTGAGGTGACGATCATCCGGTGCCCTCCTGGTACCCTCTGACTACTGGCTAGTAGTTACGAACGTGGTCCCCTCTGCTTTCAGGTGTCATCCATCTCTGATCCAGGCTTGGATCTCTACGAACTATCTGCACTGGTCGCCGGCCAGCAACTCCTTCCTTCCGGCTCCTGGTTCGTCAGCGAGGACTCCCGACGTCTGTACAAGACTTATGCAGCCGCAGCCCCTGGGCTAGGTAACTTCGGCATTTCGGTGCCCGCGTAGCCTCCTTATCTAAGGGTCCAGAGTCACTGTCGCTTCCGACTTACCTTATCGGGTTCGCCCGAGAACACTAAACTTTCCGTGCCCTCTGGCATTTGTGTAGATTGTGCACTTGAAGTATTTTCCTAAGAGTTTTGTTGTGTGCTTAGTACCCTGTCCTCATAAAGAGTACAGGGCTGTTTTGATTCTAATAAATACACTGTTTATTTTCATAACACTTGTGTGGTGTCCTTTCACTTGGTGTTCAAGGGGTATGTGATGGTATAACAGCTGGCTTAACACGCCCTCTAGAGTTTAGCCCGAAGACTGCTCGTATCCACGCTACTAGGATAGCTGGTCTAAGGTTGACTTACAAGCAATCACCATAAGGGTCGTTTGGACTGATGCATAGTGATCACTAGAATAGTGAGCACTGCATATCAGGCCAACTTCTCACATTGGTGAGCAGCGGTTGGGATTTGAGCTTGCTGTTGTTTTACCACGCGTATCCTAAGAATATCTTGTGAAAGATCGCATAAGTACTCCAGGTACATATAACTTAGCTTAGAATACTCTGAGTTCTACTGAACCAGCTGTTGTAGCTCCTCAAGGCTTAGCACACCTTGGCTACAACTCTTAGCAAGGGATCAGTAGGTAAACATATAGTGTAGGTAGGTGCATCACTTACACCACACTAGAAGCAGCATGTCAGACAAAGGAAGAAACTCTGAGTCTCCCCTTGTGTCAGTCGACCCTCCACAGGTCATGTCCAGATATGCTGCACTTAGCTTCCAAGAGATGCGACAGATCTGTACATCTCGGAAGCTAAAACAGGGTGCAAACACTACCATTCCGTTTCTGATTGGTCTCTTAGAGACTTATGATGCTAGGAGGGCTGGTAACACAGACCCTTCTCATCCAGAAGGGAATATGCCCCCCCTCGAGGGAACCTTAGGCGACCCTGACCTTATCCATCTCTCCGCAGAAGGTGAAGAGGAGGATGAGGATCTAGAGCCATCTGAGGACGAGGCAGACAAAGGTCCAGTAGTAGTTAGCCAGCTAACTAGGGACAACTTAAGCCGGCACGAGAATGGTACTAGGAGACCCCTGGGACCCCTCTCGGGCCAGCTTAACATTGGGAATGGACGAGTTAGGTCTCTGTCTAGAGGCTCTAATAGATCAGTTCCAACCAATGGCTCTCGAGGCTCTTCTCAAAGAGGGATGACATCCCCTCAGAGGAGAGTATACGAAGCTAAAGTGAGGGAAGTCAATCTGAGGATTGAAAGGGAAGAACTTGCCCTGGCCAAAGAAAGACTCACCTTTGCTAGAGAGCAAGAATTCAGTGGGACAAACCCCACTGGTGGCAGCATTCCCCCAAGGGAAAACAGGAGTTTAGACACTAGGCACCTGAGTAAGATAGTGCCCCCCCTTTAAGCAAGGGGACGATATCCACAAATGGATTACTGCTTTGGAGAGGGCCTGCACTGTACAGTGTGTCCCCCAGAGTCAGTGGGCAGCTATCTTGTGGCTCTCCTTTGAAGGTAAAGGTAGAGATAAGCTCCTCACTACTAGAGTGGAGGATGCTAACAATTACCAGGTCCTGAAGAACACACTGATTGATGGGTTCGGCCTAACCACTGAGCAGTACAGGTTGCTGTTCAGGGATACCCAGAAAACTCAGTCTCAGGACTGGTCTGATTTTGTCGATTGTGCCACTAAGGCTTTGGAGGGCTGGTTGCTGGGCAGTAAGGTTACTGATTACACAGGATTGTATAATTTGATCATGCGAGAACAGATTTTAAACAATTGTCATAACCAGTTGTTGCATCAGCACCTTGTTGATTCGGATCTGACCTCTCCCCAAGAATTGGGAAAGAAGGCAGACAGATGGGTCAGAACAAGGGTTAAGCAAAACCAGGGCCAGAACCAGGGTGGTCAGAAGAAAGCAGACCAGAAGGGTAAAGATTCAAAGGGTGAACAAAATGACCAGAAGTCTTCGACAGGTCCCCAACAACCCAAAGAGGGTGGGGGTCAGGCTTCCCAGAAAAAGAAGAATCAAGAAGGCCAATCAAAAAGGTGGTGCCAATACTGTAAAAGTAAAACTCACTGGTTTAGTGAGTGCACCAAGAAAGGAGGGCAGACTCCTGCTACTGCAGCCCCTAAGGCACCTGTGCCCCCTAGTACAGCCAGCAGTAGTAGTGCACCTCCCAAGGGATTAGTTGGGTTAACCTTGGGTTCTGAGGGATGTGACAACTTAGTTGGCACACTCACTCAGGCTGTCCTTGTCTGTACGGGGGTTGTGGATATGTCCCCTGATGTCAGTCCCAATACTTTGGGCAAATACCGACAGACGCCTTTAATAAATGGAAGAATGGCTCAGGCCTATAGGGACACTTGTGCCAGTGTCACCATGGTGACACCTAACTTTGTGGACCCTGGACAGATCATGCCAGGTACAGATTTCCTGGTGACCAATGCCAGCAACGTCACTACCAGTCATAGTATGGCGATTGTTGCTTTCTCCTGGGGAGGGGTAAATGGCCAGAAAAAGGTTGTTGTTAGTTCAGACCACCCAGTGGATTGTTTGTTGGGCAATGATTTGGAGTCATCACAATGGTCAGAAGTGGAGCAGAGGACTCACATGGAAATGTTAGGCTTGCCAGCACATGTGCTTGCTGTGACTAGGTCACAGGTCAGACGATGCCCCACTGAACAGGTGCTGGATCCTGGAACAATGGACCAGACACCTCCCAAGAAGAAGAGCAGTAGGGTTAAGGCAGCGCCTTCCCCCTTGCCCCAGGTCGAGGATCAAGTCTCAGAGGAGGCTGACCTCCAGGAATTGCGGGAAACTGAACCTAAAGAACTCGAACTTGATCAAGTTGAGTTTCTGGGCTCAGGGGGACCCTCACGAGAAGACCTGGGGAAGGACCAGTTAGACTGCCCTTCCCTTGAACCCCTCAGACAGCAGGCTGCTGCTGAGGCTGCTGGGAACGCCACAGGTACCCACAAGGTATACTGGGAGGATGGACTCCTGTACACTGAGGCAAGAGACCCCAAGCCTGGCATGACCAGGAGGCTGGTTATCCCCTTGTCTCAGCGTGGTTTCCTTCTTACCTTGACCCACGAGATTCCCTTAGCAGGACACTTGGCCAGGCAAAGACTTGGGACAGGCTTGTCTCACACTTTCACTGGCCTCACATGAACGAGGATACCAAGGAGTTTTGTCGCTCCTGTGTCACTTGCCAAGCCAGTGGTAAGTCAGGTGGCACAACAAAGGCCCCCCTTATACCAATGCCTGTGGTGGGGGTGCCCTTTGAAAGAGTGGGGATTGGCATTGTCGGTCCAATGGAACCCCAAACAGCATCAGGGCACAAGTTTATACTGGTGGTAGTGGATCATGCCACCAGGTATCCTGAAGCTATTCCCCTTAGGACCACGACAGCACCTGTTGTGGCAAGAGCCCTAGTTGGAGTGTTCTCCAGAGCGGGCTTCCCTAAGGAGGTTGTCTCTGACAGAGGTGCAAACTTCATGTCGAGCTACTTGACTGCTATGTGGAAGGAATGTGGTGTCAACTACAAGTTCACTACACCCTATCACCCACAATGCAATGGGCTTGTTGAAAGGTTCAACAGGACCCTAAAAGGGATGATTCACGGACTACCTGAAAAGCTCCGGCGTAGATGGGACGTCCTGATTCCCTGCCTTTTATTCGCTTATAGAGAAGTCCCACAGAAGGGGGTTGGCTACAGCCCTTTTGAACTTTTGTATGGACATCCTGTAAGAGGACCCCTGTGTTTGGTGAAGGAAGGATGGGACAGACCTCTCAAAAAGCCTGCAAGCAGCATAGTGGACTATGTGCTTGGCCTCCGCTCCCAGATGGCTGAGTACATGGAAAAGGCATCCGAAAACCTTAAGGCCAGCCAAGAACTCCAAAAAGCTTGGCATGACCAAAAGGCTGTCCTGACTGTTTATCAGCCTGGACAGAAGGTGTGGGTGTTGGAGCCAGTGGCCCCAGCAGCACTCAAAGACAAATGGTCTGGGCCCTACACCATTCTTGACAAAAAGGGAGAGGTCACCTACCTGGTGGACCTTGGAACTCCCAGGAGCCCCCACAGGGTGCTCTATGTCAACAGGCTCAAAGCATATGTCGACAGGAAGGACATGAGCTTGCTCATGGCCATAGATGAGGGACAGGAGGAAGAGAGTGACCCTCTCCCAGACCTGCTCACTCAGAATCCTGATGATGGATCAGTGGACGGTGTTGTCTTTTGTGGCAGCCTCTCTGAACATCAACAGAAGGATTGTAAACAGGTTCTTCAATCCTTCCGGCATATGTTCTCTCTAACACCCAGTCAGACCAATTGGTGTACCCATGAGGTTAACACTGGTGACAGCTTGCCCGTCAAGAGTAAAATCTACAGGCAGCCCGATCACGTTAGAGACTGCATCAAAACTGAAGTACAGAAAATGTTGGAGTTGGGAGTCATTGAACCCTCGGATAGCCCTTGGGCTAGTCCCGTAGTTCTCGTGCCAACGCCTCACACCCCGGGTGGTAAGAAAGAGATGAGGTTCTGCGTAGACTACAGGGGTCTCAATGCAGTCACTAAGACTGACGCCCATCCAATACCAAGGGCAGATGAACTTATAGATAGATTGGCTTCTGCCAACTACTTAAGTACATTTGACCTGACAGCTGGGTATTGGCAAATCAGGTTAGCTGAGGACGCCAAGCCCAAGACAGCATTTTCTACCCCTGGTGGGCATTATCAATTTGTGGTAATGCCCTTTGGTTTGAAAAATGCACCTGCCACCTTCCAAAGGCTGGTGAATCACGTTCTCACTGGGCTGGATGACTTCTGTGCGGCGTATCTTGACGATATTGCTGTCTTTAGCTCCACCTGGGAGGATCACCTGGTCCACCTGAGGAAAGTGTAAGAGGCTCTGCAAGCAGCAGGTTTCACTATCAAGGCCACCAAGTGCCAGGTAGGGCAGACACAGGTTGTATACTTGGGTCACCTTGTAGGTGGAGGCCAAGTTCAACCACTGGAGAGCAAAATACAGTCAATCAGGGACTGGGCTCCTCCAACCACCCAGACTCAGGTTCGAGCTTTCTTGGGCCTGACTGGTTACTACCGAAAGTTTGTCAGAAATTATGGATCGATTGTGACTCCACTTAATGAACTGACAAGTAAGAAAATGCCAAAAAAGGTTCAGTGGACAGCGAGCTGTCAAAAAGCATTCGATGACCTAAAACAGGCCATGTGCACGGCACCGATCCTCAAGAGTCCAGACTACTCCAAACCATTCATTGTCCAAACAGATGCTTCTGAGTTGGGTGTGGGAGCTTTTCTATCTCAACTGAATTTTGATGGTAATGACCAGCCCATTGCTTTTATAAGCAGACGGCTCACCCCCAGAGAGAAAAATTGGTCAGCTATTGAGAGGGAGGCCTTTGCTGTGGTTTGGGCCCTGAAGAAACTGAGGCCATACTTGTTTGGCACTCATTTCAAGATTCAGACCGACCATAAGCCCCTCTTGTGGCTAAATCAGATGAAGGGTGAAAACCCCAAACTGCTTAGGTGGTCCATTTCCCTACAGGGGATGGACTTCACAGAGGAGCATAGACCTGGCACTGATCAAGGCAATGCAGATGGGCTCTCCAGGTATTTCCACTTAGAACAAGAAGACTCACCTGGTCAAGGTTAGTTTATTGTCCCAACGTTTGGGGAGGGGTCATGTAGGAGAGTAGGGTCTGCAATCCTATGATCACCCAGATTTTTTGCTTTTGTTTCACTGGTTTACGACTTTCTCTGGCTGTGGGCCTGCCAATCAGACCCACAGCCTAGCTGTTCTCTCGCTAAATTGATATGTGTACCTTAGGTGCATTACCCAATTGGAACTGGGCCACCTTGTCAGACCCTGTAACTCAGGGCATCGGTGTACCCAGGGCCTACCAGGAGCTGAAGCATGTATTATGCCACCCCTGGATGGCCATCTAAATCTGACACAACTGGCTGCGCGACAGCTGGGGCAAGGTGGCGTACTCGCCCTTTGCTTTAGATATAGTATACCTATATCTAATCCTCAAATGGACACCCGAATTCCTATCAGCAGGGTGCGTGGAATCGTGTGAATTGGGCTCTGGCACGAGTCGAGCCCGGTTGCAGCTTGCGGAACCAAGACCCAATGGCTGTTCCATGATAACGCGTACCATATTGATAACTTCAGTATCGCGTTATCAAGACATGTCGAGTAAGGTGTCATACGTATCGGGATACTGAACCCTCACCAATGATGGCGACGGGGTTAGCATTCCACCCTTCTAGAGGGACACGACATGTACGTAACTGTGAACCCCGGTTAAAGTTAACTGAAGCCTCAGCTCCACAAAATGGATGCTGCCACCACAGACACGAGTCTGACCTCCTGCTGCTGGAAGTCCTTCCAGCGAGGAGAGCTTGGACAAAGGGTTTCCTGTCCGAGGCGGTGCTCGCACCATCCCAGACAGGGTTTTGTGTATCCTGGGTAGGCAGGGCTTTACAGGAAGGTGACTGCGGAGTGGCACCCCGGTGCTCACTACGCATCTGCCGGCTAGAACCAGTTCCAGGGGCACCCCAGCCCCTGACCTGGGGAAAGTCCGGCATGGGAGAGGGGTGTAACCACCCCCCTTCCTGGTCCCACCCCTAGGGCAGGACCTAGTCGCGTACCCACCCCTTTCTTTAGGATAAAGGCAGGAGCGGGGACCCTTCCAAATTAGATCATCTTTGAATCCTGAAACTACTTTCTACGAAAGGAAATCAAGACCTCTTCTCAAGATTTCTCCCTTGTGACTAAGGAGTAGTCACCCTGCATCCGCAGGCACCATCTAAGAACTCTGCGGTTTGCTGCACGTCCTTCCTCAGGAATCCGACTGCCCAGCTCGACGAGAACCGGCTTCCCTGGCACCTCTGACCTCTACCCACATCGTCAGCTCAGCTGAGAACCGTGGGTGCGACGAGACCTCGAGGGACCGGCCATCATCAGAACCTGCACGATTTCTAAACCAGCACGACCACCGAGGGATCCTCTGGTGAGTGCTCTGGGGTCCGAGAAGCCCCGACCCTGAGCAGCTCCAGCACCGAAGTGCAGCCTCCCAGCATCTCCATGATCTGCGTGGGGCCCTTCTGCTTTTTGCTACTCATCAGGTTGTCTGGCTACTAGCCGCTGGCTTGTGGCCTTCTCGACGACGCCCGACAACAACGCTGCTAGTCTGGTTGCTCCAGACTGGCCTTTGCTCCCTTCTGAGAGAGGAGCACCCCGGACCCTCCTGGTCCACTCAAGACGCCATTTTAGGTCCACCACGTGGCCCTGAATTTGCCAAGGCTTGTTGCCCCCATCCTGGGCCCAGCGACGCCGACAGCATCAACCTTCGTGGGACAGCTCGCACCTCCATCCCGGTCGCCGACAACGCCTCCTGGTCCGTGAGACTGCAGAGCCTAGCGTCGCCCACTCACCTGGTCGAGGTGACGATCATCCGGTGCCCTCCTGGTACCCTCTGACTACTGGCTAGTAGTTACGAACTTGGTCCCCTCTGCTTTCAGGTGTCATCCATCTCTGATCCAGGCTTGGATCTCTACGAACTATCTCCACTGGTCGCCGGCCAGCAACTCCTTCCTTCCGGCTCCTGGTTCGTCAGCGAGGACTCGCGACGTCTGTACAAGACTTATGCAGCCGCAGCCCCTGGGCTAGGTAACATCGGCATTTCGGTGCCCGCATAGCCTCCTTATCTAAGGGTCCAGAGTCACTGTCGCTTCCGACTTACCTTATCGGGTTCGCCCGAGAACACTAAACTTTCCGTGCCCTCGGGCATTTGTGTAGATTGTGCACTTGAAGTATTTTCCTAAGAGTTTTGTTGTGTGCTTAGTACCCTGTCCTCATAAAGAGTACAGGGCTGTTGTGATTCTAATAAATACACTGTTTATTTTCATAACACTTGTGTGGTGTCCTTTCACTTGGTGTTCAAGGGGTATGTGATGGTATAACAGCTGGCTTAACACGCCCTCTAGAGTTTAGCCCGAAGACTGCTCGTATCCACGCTACTAGGATAGCTGGTCTAAGGTTGACTTACAACCAATCACCATAAGGGTCGTTTGGACTGATGCATAGTGATCACTAGAATAGTGAGCACTGCATATCAGGCCAACTTCTCACAACCTATATGGCAGAACTGTATCTTACCGGTACTACGATGTATGCTATGCGGAGATGAGTGCGTGTTGGACATCTGTCTTTCACTTCCATCAGCAGTACCAATGGACGTCGATACTTTGCTCAGTCCGATAACGGCTCACGCATTGTGTTGTCCCCAGCGGCTACCAATCCTGATGACGGCATTCGTTGAGACTCCTGTGCTACAACTAGGTGGTAACAGTGGAGCGAGTGACAAAAGCAGCATCACCCAGGTACGACCTTCTGTGAGCATTGCTGATCCCGACTATGATGACAGCAATCATTCTCACACCTGCCAAGTTACAGCACTATCGAATTTGGTCGAACTGTCACCTGATTTTGTAGACCAATTCTTTGAGAGCCTGTCTGATATGATGTTCTCACCCGAACAGAAATAATAACTTTGGAGAAGCATTCCGACACACAGCGTTCCCATGAACTCTGAATTCGGCCTTCAGTTTTGAACAACAAAAACTGCTAAAAGCGTTGGAATTCTATTTCCCCGTTCAAGCAATAATTCTTTTGAATTGAACACTTTTTAATATTCACCCTTTTTTTGGCACGAAAAATTCTTTGCTTAAAGTAAAAACTATTCTTAGAGAACAGAAGCTTCAACTTCTATTTTTAAACACATCTAGAGACATAATAACTTACACCAGCCTCTGGCACATTTTATTGCAATGCATTTATATGTGATGATTTATCTCGCCCTTCTTCTGTTTCAGAGATATTTCATGTGTAATTCTTTTTGCATAATCGTTCATTGATTTCATATGCTATAATTTTTGAATGATTTCTATGCTTCAAAAACGTACAGTACCTAAATTTTCACGGATTACAATATACGCCTATTTCAAATGCATTTATGTATTTTGGGGTGGGCAATGTTACACATGCATCTTATTGCTCTAGTTTTAGTAATTTGATGGACATGAATTCGTGGAGTGGGTGTGGCGTTCTAATAAAGGATCCTGATCGATACTGTGACCTTATGCCCCTATTCGGCTATGAATCCATTTATTCCCCATATTGGCATAACCTTTCAAGTGCAATATTCAGTAACTCATCTCTGGCCTCACACGAACAGAGCCACATTCCGGAATAGCTTTCTCTGCCACTTCCTTTGCAACCAATTAGTGCAATGACAGAGCAGAAGTCACTATCTGAGATTTCTAGATTAACACTCTGATTCTTCAACAAGATAAAAACTCAGCAAACCTGGAAATCCCCGCTTGCTGTGTTTTGATTAGTAATAGAACTCTAATGAGCACTGATAGACGATCACTTTCTAGTGACATCTTTATTGACGTCTTATGTCCAGCAAACTTACGTCAAATAAGGCACCTTTCAGGTATAAATACTACCAACATGGCCTTAAGCAAGTCCCCTGTTGCCCGTCGCCTGAAGCTGCTGTTATGCTGAAGATATCATAGCTGCTATCGCTACTGCTATCGCTGCTAACTAGCGAACAATGGTGTGGTGAACTTAGGAGCTGAACAGCCGTCCCCCTGCAAGAGCCCAGCAGATGCAAGCTGCCCGCGGACGCTGTCCCCCCTCCTTCTCCTCCTCGACGCGCTGAGAAGAGACGCTGTCTTTCTCCTGCAGAGAAATCCAGCTCCAGCGTTTCTGGTCTACCCTTGCGGGTGACTGGGATATCGAGCCCTGAGGGAGATACCAGACCTCCATCATTCTATTCCAGAGGTATGGTGTTGACTAAACCCTTGAGAGAGAATTCTTGAAGCAAACCTTGGCAAAACCAACTTAACTTAAAGCTACTTACTTACTCCCCTCCCAAGTATTAGGCTTAGGTCAGGTACACTGGGGTAGGCGTAGTTAGAAGCACCAGTTGAGTATTTTAGCCTAATGTATATATGAATGTATATATGTTTTATTACTTTGAAATCATTGTATGGCTAAGAAACCATATCAATGCTTTTACAGTATTATTTCGCAATACTTATCTTACTGTACGTACTTTTTATAATAACAAGTCTTGCAATTGTGGCAATTCATTTCTCTTGTACGAGAAGAAAGACTGTTCAATAAATGTTAAACCTTTTATTGACAAACGCCTGTCTCTCTGTTCTCTACATATTGTGAAAGTAAACTGCACCAACCTGACTGAGTAAAATAACTGTCTATTGTTTCACACGACCCTAGAGATTGACTCTTGATCTGAGGAGCAAAGTTGTCATGTTGCACGGTTGTTGGAAAACTGAATCCCTTCTTGTCTGTGCCAGGGAAGCTGATCACTTCCTATTCAGTCAAGAAAGTTTCCAGTGACCTCTGAGCTAGTTGGTAACAAACCCAATTAAGTTTAGCATAGTCAGTAGAGGCCTGGAAGATCCGCACTTCTACGTCGATACTACTGTTTATGTTATTCCAATGCGCAGGGCCTATTGGGAAAATAGGAACTACGCTACACCTTTCATTGGCTGCTGTAACCCACGTGTCCACACCCCGCCCAACCCGGAAGCCGAATGCCAGTTGAATATCACTGCACCGAGGGCGCGGGTCACTATCGACGGGGCTCCCTTCAGGTTACCAAGTAGGTGAATTGACCTTCAGGATCAATCCACAAGTAAGTTCACCCTGCTGGTTTTGCGATTTTTTTCGAAACGGCATCGACTCCCTGTATCTCACTATTTTCCCCTCTGTGTTCCCGCAAAGTAGATCACATGAGCGATCTGCCACTGGAACCGGGACGCCCATGAAGCAAACACTTTGATCACTTCTAGTAAGCTTGTTTCAGAGAGTATGGGAGGGTGTGTGATTGATTGTGACCCACACACAAACACGCTGGCCGTTTTGGTTCAGCCCGAAGGTTTTGTTGGTTTCCTCGGTTCGAGGTGGCATGCAGGTTGTTTCTTATGAATGTGGATCCCCAGATTTGTCCACCAATGGGAATGTATACACACCCACTTCCTCCACAACTAGGTAACACCACCTGTTACCTAGAACAGTGGGGTTATATAATCTAGAACTCAGGCACATGTCTGTACACCCGCTGGGAATTGTGTAACCAGGGCAGGTTACTTAATAGTGGACGAATTACGATGCACAGTGAATTAGTAACATCCACCTCACGATCAACTTCACTCAGATGTTACCGCTAAGAGCACGACTCTGTATGCTGTACGTTTTACACGTGTGAGCTATTGTTGTCGTGGTCCCAACCCCCCTTCCTAAATAATAATTTTTATCCACAGGTTTTTTTCCAGAATCCGGAGGAAGACTACTACACTATTTTTTTGGGAACCACGATTTCGTGGTTCCATTTGACACAGTGATCGAGGGCTGGACATGCCTTAGCGTGTGTGTACCTCCCCGTTCATCCATATTGGTCCTGACGAAAACCTATAATACTACCATGGTTCAAACATGTAGACCTAAGTTTTAAACACATAACACAAGACGCTATTTTTAATACACTACACGTCTATGTAACACCAAAGCCTACCTAACTAGACAAAAGTGTCTCATTTTACTTTTATCCGGTGTCCAAACACTCCAGAATAAAGTCTACGAGTAGCTTTGGACACTTTTTAAACCACTTACGTTAATATTCCACTGCACATATAAAAGAAAAATACCCGCTCCACTGTAATCAGGTGTCGAAGCACACCCTATTGGCACTCGGCCTTCGGGGGGGACCCCGATGATGAAGCATGTCACCAACCAGGTTGGTGAGTGAGGGGTCTTCTTAAAGGACTACCTATGTCCCAGGTTGGTTGGGCACCACGTGCACCATAATAATCTGTATTCAGAGATTTTTTTCAAAGTTCTGGCAACTGAAACAAAACAGCAACAAAAAATAAACAAGCCTTGGCATAGCCAATAGTTCTCGCTTTTTGGACCCTATAAGTATTTAGTTATGCAGCAGAATATCCTTTGCGCAACAACACCAACTGTTGCATGGCTAAACACTTATAAGGTCCCAAATGCAAGACCTATTGGCTATGCCAATGCTTGTTTAAGATGGGTCTTACTATGGTCTGTTTCCAAATTGATGGCACAATGGACAGAGATAACGAGTTATTGAATAGTTTGGTCAGTCTAGGCAAAAGGGCTAGTCCGATTTTGAATATAATCTGAGCGGAAGCTGGATCTGCGAGGGAGCCAGATTTAATTCTTGTGAGGGTTGCTAGAACTTCGTCCTCAGAGACTGAGCAGAATTCTTTAAGAAGGCTGAAGTGTGGGTGAGAAATGCCCTGGTTTCTCTCTGTAGATTGTGTTCCCGTTGGCTTTGGGAAGGAGCCATGGATTACATTAATTTTGTTCACAAAAAAGACTAAAAGAGTGTCAACCCACTCCTGTGAGGCGGTCTGTGTGGGTTGACAAGAGGCGGACGCCAAAACTTTTGTCTGTGCAGTGGGAGAGGAGAAGGACCCACGAACCTCTGTAGCCGACCTGTGACCCTTTATCCCTGGATACCGTTGCGCCCGTCACTGCTCGCCGCACCCGCTTCGCGGGTGCCGCTTCGCGGGCTGCAGCGAGGGGTCAGGTCCAAGGCTTGTAGCTGAGCTAGGAGGCGGTAAGGAGGAGGGCGTAACAACAAACGGACTCTGAAGACCAGGAGTCCCTGCATCCGTCCAGGGGCGCACGGCCGTGCCCCCTGGGAGACACGCCCCCCGTCCACAACTGTGTCATCATAAACAGCCTACGAGGCGCACAGCGGGACGCGTGCGGGACGCCGAGCGAAGCCCGGGCAAAGGGCGGGCCCTCTGTGGCCCTCCGGGGACCGAGGAGCCGGGCCGCGGCCATACCCTTTCCAACACCATTCCCTGCCTGATACCAGTAAAATAAACATGTGAGTGAGAAACTACTGTTCATAATTTACTTTTGTTCCCCATTTGAGTCTGTAACTATCCCCCATTATGCCCTCCAAACTGGCAACTATGGACAATTATTTAATTAAAAAGGTTGCGCAAATCAACAGTAACAGAAGGGCGTCCTTGGGGTTGGAGCATTCTCCTACAATTACACCGGAGCTTCCATTTACTGTCACAGATACACCTTTGTCAGAGGAGCCCCCTGCCCCTACAGGCAAAGTAACTACCGTAGTTGCCATGGTCCATGCGGGTCAGCATGATAAGGATTCCCACGATCAAGCCCCCATAGAGACAGGCATAGTTTTTTCTGAAATATATGAGCCTGCAGCAAAAGAATCCCCTAGAAGATTCAAGAAAGCCCGAGTGAGACGCAGGGGGAAGCAAAGGAAAATCAGCCATAAAATTACACAAGGGGGGGGGGGGGGGGGGTTGGAACTTTACCACTATTGACAGAAATGAGATCATCTATTTTAGGAGAAATAGGGGATGCCATCTCGCCCAAACGCCCTAGAGATTCTTTGTTGCTCATCGATTTATCACACTCAGGGGTCACAGATAACAATGAAAGTCTTTCTGCTGACCCCACCATGATAAGCAAACATCTTGTGTCTAGTACACCTGCTAGTTTATCCTTATTGGACTTAGCTACTGGGAATGATAGTGTTAGGCTATCGGGCTCCCCAAAACTCCCTATTGAGCCGTCGCCCAAGTCTCCCACATCTCCGCCCAAGTCTCCTACATCTCCCCTCATTACGAGAAACAGCAAAAAAAGGGGGGGCGAGCCACTGGGTAATCGAGCACATAAAATAAGGAAAGGGGTAGTTCATCTCCTCAGTCACAAACTGGCCAAACCCTAGTATGTGAGGCGGCCATGATGGCCAAAATTGTTGAACTTATCAGGGGTGTGACGCAACCACTTCTGGATAAGACTATTATGATGTGTACACATCTAGATCAAATAGAGAAGAAGGTTGAACAGAATTTCCTCCTCTTATTTGACCTGGTAAAGGGGCTAGAAAAAGCTAAGACGAACTCTTCATTAAGAGCCAACCCACCTGTAAAATCCATAGTAACAGCTCCCCCTCCAATATTAGCACCTATAATACCAGCACCTATAACACCAGCACTTGTGCAAAAAAAGAAATCTGTGCAAGAGGGGGTGAGATCGGGTAGCCCTGCGATTACGTTATTAACTCCAACTCCACAATTGGCCACATCTCAACTGGCTGCTCCAGTAACTAAGGAACAAACACCTAAACCAGGGGGAATTCTAAATCAAGGTGGTAGTAAGGACTTATTAACAACTAAGTCAAGTAAAGGGAATGTTTTGGCCACCGGTCCCAAAAAAACTAGTCGTGTCATAGACTTAACCCCTGATTCTGCCCCTTATGTTATTGTAATGGCAGGGGTCCCTGAACTGCCTGCAGGTAAATGGGAAGATCATGGAGCACTACGGAACAAGGTTGCCTTTGGGCTCCGTGATAACAGACCGTTACCTGCATCAATAAATGGTGAAATTATAAGTGTAAGGCGTGCCAACTGGGTGGGAGCCAGGCCAAAGGATAGAAATGGTGATGTTATAATCATCAATGTTAAGGATCATAGGGCCGTAAGGCATATTGGGGATTGGTTCGATGCTAGAAGCAGCGATTCCATCTCCACACATCTCCTATCCTATTTCTATCCCTACGCACCGCCAAAAAGCTTTAATAACTGGGGCAGGGACAGGCAGCTTATTAAGAAGCCAGCCTACCAACGTCGGGGGTTTGGAAATGAAAGACCATGGGATAGGGTTGGACCTGGGGGGGTACCACCTGTGCTGGGTAGTTCTGTTTATGCAAGTGGCCAAGGCCCCTCTTTTTACACTCAGAGCCCGGAGGACTTTTATCCCAGAAATCAGCATCAAGTCTATCATTACCCCCCTTCCATTAATCAATACCCACCATACTTGGGACCCAACCTTACTCAAGGTAGACCATGGAATAATAGAGGATTGCTTCCACATATGTATAACCTACCAATCCAAAACCGCTTCCAGATCTTCTCCGGTCTGGATGGGGTAGATTGACAGCAAGCCCAGATTCCCAAAGAAATTGCAGCTGGGAAAAACTCCCCTCCCCCAGTTTTTCAAGTTCCTACTAGGGGTGGAGTTCTCTCTAATAGCACTGAGGCCCCCATTGAGTCATCTCAAGAATCTCCCACATTAAACAAGACCTGCACTCTCGATAGGTTGACACCTTGTGACAGTGATATTCTGGAGCAGATGCAATCTATCGCAGGTGATAACAATGGGAGCAGGGAAAAGACAGGAAATGGCCCGATACAGGTGAAGAGTGACCTTTGTGCACTGCTTTTTTGGAACGTAGCAGGGTTGAGGCAAAAAATTACTAACCCAACCTGGGAGTCTGTAATAAGCGGCCAGGATATAGTGGCCCTGCAAGAAACATGGACTCAGGATCCAATCCATGTAAATGGTTATAGAACCTTCTTTACCCCAGCAGTTGGAGGCCATTTTGGAAGGGCAAAAGGTGGTTTGACTACGTTTGTTTCAAATCAACTTAAAATTAAACAGGTTCATTGTCATTTATATTCTAATTACTTTCAGCTCATAATTCTAAGAGATTTTAAAGGAGCGAAGGTGATTATTATTAATTTCTACAATAATATCCCGAGGGAAGAAATTGTGGTTGCGATGAAGCAGCTCAAGGTGGAAGTCCAGTTAGAGGTAGATAAAAATGACAGAGAACTAGTAATTTTATGGTGGGGGGATTTTAACTGCTCACTCTGTACCAAAGGGAGCCAGGGCCTATGTGGCCTAATGACAGAGAGAGATACGTATCTGACTCACTTTGATCACACTTTGATGGGGGACTTGTTGAATGAATTGCTATTCATGTTTGACTTGGGGTTTGCTAATGAAACAGCGCTAAAACCCACACCCTTCGCCCCGACCTTTGTTGGTAGAGGTTTGGTGTCAACCATTGACTTTATTATCTCCTCCAGTAATCTTAATCATAGAGTGGTAGGGGTTACAAATATCCAATTGCCCATAAGTGACCATCTCCCCCAATGTCTCAAGGTAGCTGATTTGTTCCCAGACCCATCTATGGCCGCGCCTCTTGTTGAGGCAGCGGTTGATGTGGTTCTTGGGAGACAAAATGGGTACACACTCAATTGGAGCAAAGTAATCCCCGCAACATTCTTCAAGGAACTCTGGGAGGCGTGCTCTACTAGCTTTATGACCTGCTTGGGAGATAATTCTAGTAATGATCAAATAATTGAGCACTTTGGTATAATAGCTACAAACATAAAAAGTAACTTAAGGGTGGAGGCAAAACGTAGAGGTAAGGGATCCAAGAGTTGGTTCGACAACGCATGTACCAGGGCGCTGAAAAATTTAAAACATGCAGTACACAGAAGCCCCAGGGACACAGGCGAAATAAGAACATGCAGGTCCGCATATAACCAGGCCCTCAAAGCAAGGAAAACTGTGCTAAATAAGGAGGCAATATATTCACTCTGCGAGGCTTCAAAAACTAAAAATTCCGCCGCATTTTGGAAAGTAATTAACACCCCTTTCCCTTACGAAACCCATACGGCGCGTATTGAGATCGCAATAAACGAGGATAATTGGGTGGATCATTTTTCCAATCTTTACAAGGCACAGGATGATATTCGTAGCGGAGGTCCTCATATTAGCTTGGACTTACAACCAGGCCCTAACTTGGTTGTAACACTTGATGAGGTATTGCTTTCCCTGAGAGCTACCAAAGGAGGCAAGGCAGCTGGGCCTGACGGGATCCCTGCGGACCTATTTAAAGTAAACACTGAAATCTGGGGCCCAATGTTGGTACAACTTTTTAATGCGGCTTTATCGAGGGGCTTGAAAGATTCCTGGTTTACCTCTGTCATCGTCCCAATTTATAAGAAGGGGGATAGAAACAGCTGTGCCTGTTACAGGCCAATCTCCCTTCTCGATTCTTCAATAAAAATCCTGGGACGAATAGTGTTGGCAAGACTCCAAAGCTGGGCGGAGGAAAATGAAGTCATGAGCGACTTGCAATTTGGATTCCAAAAAGGGATTGGCACAATCGAGCAAGGCCGAAATTTAATGTTATTGCAACACAAATATATAAGGATAAAGTCGGAACGCTTGTATTTTACCTTTGTGGACCTTTCATCAGCGTTCGACTGCGTGTCACACACTAAATTGTGGTCAATAATGAAAAGTTTGGGAGTGGACAACACCATCATCTGTTTCCTGAGGGAACTTTATAGTGGAGCCACAGCTTCTGTTCGCTACGGTAGGGGGGGCGAATGCTCCAGACAATTCAGTGTGGGCCGTGGAGTGCGTCAAGGTTGCGTATTAGCACCTTTTCTTTTCCTCCTCTACATTAATGGGCTTGAGCTTCATCTGCTACAGGAGTGCAGAGATATGCCCAGGGTGGGGAGGAGGGCAATCCCTGCGCTCATGTATGCGGATGATGCCGTGCTTATGGCACGTACCCCTCAGGCTCTGCAAAAACTAGTAGTAAGTTTTGAGAACTTTATGCTGAATCTAGATCTACTAGTAAATTGTAGTAAAACTTTCACAATGAACTGTGGTCCAAAATCAGGTAAACCGATGAAACGGATGTTTTTAAATAATGTTCCATTAGATAACATCCCAACCTTTTCCTATTTGGGCATTTTATTCCATGAGTCAGGTTCTTGGACAAGCGCAATTAAGGCCAGAACTCTTTTATTTATGAAAACGATCATGGCTTTAAAGAATTTTGTTAGAAAACTGGGCAGGAAGCCGATAAAAGAAATGTTAACTATATATAAAGCAACATGCTTATCTGTGGCTATGTATGGCTCAGGGTTGTGGGGGTACGCAAATGTTGATCCAATCCAGGTGGTGGAAAACAAATTTATGAGGGAAGTCCTTGCAGTTCCACAGTGTGTTGCCACATTTAACTGTCACGCTGAACTTGCTCAACCCTACATAACAGACATTATTAAAATTCAACCTATCCTTTTGTGGCACAGGGTATGGACCACAAATGAATGCGTTATGAATCGGGCTCTATTACAGGATACCCTCAGCCTGGATCACGTGGACAGAGCAGAATGGCTGGGATACGTAAAGAGTTTCCTGACTGAGATGGGGTGCTATTTTTTTTACTCGGATCCATCTTCAATGGATAGCATCTCAAGGAGTACACTGAAAACCCTCTGCCTGGACCATCTTGAGGATAAGAGGAGGAGAGCTGAAACTCTGAAACATTCAGTGCATTCCCACCTCCTTATTCTATGTGAGACTAAGTCTGTACAGCATACCTATCCCTGCCCATGACAAACTATGATCGCTTTCTTTTAACTCGTTTTAGATTTTGTATATTTTTTAGATTGGTGTCTTTTCCTAGTATGAACTCATGGACACGTATATTGCCCACTTGCTCGTGTGATGGCATGTCACATCAATCGGATATTCATATCCTCTTCTTCTGCAGACTTTATAGTGCCTCTCGTAGAAAAATTACCGTCCCTTTTTTAAAAAAAATGAATTTAACCAGATGCCGCCCAGCTTTTTTAGAAGTCCAGAGAATGGATACGGTTTTAACTGTAACAGTGGTTTTAAATTTTTTAAAAAGTGTTTTTAAACTACGGAAACAAATGGTAACTGAAATGGTTTAAATTTTTTCTTACTGAATAACTGCCTATTGATCTTCCTCACTGAACTCACATTATGAGCTGTAATCATTGTAATCTGTTTTTATGTCTGTTACTTTTATGGTTACTTGTTTTTAACCGAATAAAGTTCTTTTTGAATTTGAATTTGAATTGACAAGAGGCGGGGTTGGTAAATTTTTTCAGGATCCTATAGAGTTCTTTTTGCGAGTTGGATGCCTTGTTGATTCTATTCCCTAAGTAGTTTATTTTGGCTGCAACTGTGTGGTCGAGATAGCGCTGGTGTGCTATTTTATAGTCCTGTTTGGCTGTGGCTCTTTTTGTATGTCTCCAAGTGATCATTATATAGGAATTTGTATTCATCCTCACATATGATGCCATCCTCTATGGCTAATCTAAGCACACATATAACCTTGGTTATCAAATTATTCCATACCTCTCTACTAGACTTTCTATAGTGTAGTCCCACATCTAGGAGGCACTGCATCCGTTTGTTATAATCCAAAGTATCCATGATGACTATACTTCCTCCCTTGTCTCCCGGTTTTATGGTGACATTTTCGAAATTCTGTAACTTTTTCAGAGCTGTATGTTGGGCAAGGGACAAATTCTTGTTAGTCCATAAGTTCTTGGTCAATAGATCGTCCAATCCTTTTTCAATAACTTGTTCCAAAGTGTCATCTTCGGGACCAACCATTTGTTTGGCTGGGGTCCAAGTCACAGGTGGTTTTAATCCTGATGTGTTGTCTTTAACGGGCCCTTCTCTATTTTCAAACAAAAATTTCATCTGATTTGTCTAAAGACATCTCTAACATACGTTTCGATTTCATACTTATTAACTGGTGCCCTGAGGCAAAACCAAACCCCTTCTCTAGCACTAATGTCTCTTCCTTGGTCAGTATTTTAGATGATAGATTAATGATGGGTGCCTATTAGTTTCTAAACCCAATCTTTGTGGTTCCTGGTCCTCATATGAAGTCTTCTCTGACCTGTCTGTCTGTATGAATTGATTTGTGCCTCTCCCTCTTCCTCTTGTTCTGAAAGTCTGCAGATGCCTTCTCTGGTGCTGTTCTAAAAAAACGGGTTGTCCCTGCTCTCTCCTGCTGTCTCTTCTCTTATATTATTCCTTCCTCGTTGTTCCTGACCTCTCTCTGTTTCTGAATCAGAGCTTGTGTAGGATGTATCTAAAAAGGTTACATTTTTCTTCATAATTCTGCTCCTATCGTATTGGCCATTTCTGGAATTATGACCTATATATGTAGGTTTATCATAATAGTGTGTTTGTAAATATGGCTAAGCTATCTCCGTCTTGTACTTAACTATATCTTTTCTTAAATTATTTGTCTTTTTATTCACCAACTATTCCTTGTATACAGAAAGATCATCTTGTATTTCCTCTAGCTTGCTTTTGGCTTCCTCTAATGTCACATTATCCTTTAGCTGTTTCTCTAGGCACTCAATTTCTTCTCTTTCTACTATTATTATTTCCTGGGCAGTTTCTAAAATCAGAATTACCCAGTCTTGGCTGCATCTGTTTCCACTACTCTCCAGCTCACAAGCTGTACTAACTACTCCAAGTCTAGGTCCATAGTGTGCACTATTATTTGAAATCATTACATGTATCTAATTAGGTGTTTTATCTGCTTCTGTTTCCCAGATAAACTACTGTTTTTACACATGCTCTAAAAAAATCTTTTATTTTGAATATGTCCTGAAGAAGGCATGGATTTGATCTGATAATCTGCCAAAACACTGCATAGAAACTAGTTTAATTGTAATGAGTACATTAAGAATTAAAAACAAGTTTTAGAGTTCCTAATGTGGTTGATATTCACATGCATAAGGACTGATATTCAATTCAATTCAAATAATCTTTATTTCGATCGTAAAAGATCATAAAAGATGTACAAGTGATTTTCATCAATAAAAACATTATAAAGTGTGCTATATATTTTAAAAACAATTCCCCAAACTCATGGTTGCAATCTGGTTGCATTTTAGTTAAAAGGAGGAAGAATCTGTAACAAGACTAATATAGAAGGTAATAGTAGGGAAAAGTATTCATGCAGCTATAGTGTCCTTAATAGTTTTTGAACGTAATCGCCACATTGCCGTCAGAAATTTTGCCATTGCGAACACTGTTGGTGCCGATAAGTCTGTCTTGAGGACTCTGTAGGCCGGAGCATAAGTTCGGAAGCCCAAGTTCCTTAAATAAGGGACCAACCAATAACTCCTAATTCTGCTGTAGGCTCTGCAGAACAGGACCACGTGAAGATCACTTTCCAGTTTATAGTTGCATGCTGGGCACGCCCCTGAGTCCAAATTACGTTCCCCGGATTTGGTAAGGGACCTCAAGGGGAGAGAACCATACCTCCATTGCATGTAGATCTTCCGTACGAACACAGGTGTCATGCCATCTAGTACATATTCAGGGCTATAAAAATCTTTTGCATTAATAAATGTATCGGTTAGGGATCCTTCCCGGATAGAATTCAAAGATTTCTGAAGCATGACGCTATAGAATAGATTTGAGAGTTCTTTTCTAGAGAGCCTTATGGACACTATTTCCGGCTTGGACCATAGCTCTGGGACTCCAAGGATCGTACACATGTCCATGATGTACTTTATCCACGGGATTTTGGTGGCATAGGTTGATCTAAGAAGTTCCTGCAGTACATTTCTGTAGTGTACCAGATCCTGACTGCTCCACAAACGCCTCCAGTAGGTCAAGGGTTTAAGGCCCAGTTCCTCCGTGATTGGTCGTAATGCCAAGTCCATTCTTAAGGGGAGAAAACGAGTGCTCGGGGGAAGTGCAGCCAATTGTCTTATAAAGTTATTTTCTGCAGCCTGTATGGTATGTAGCTGTATGTGTCCCCATAGCTCACCCCCATAGGTAATACCCCCCCGGGCTTGGGCTTTGTAAATATAGATGGCGGGTGCCAGTGGACGAAGGGTAGATTTTTTGGCAATTCTTGTAATGGCACCTGCCCTCTGGACTAATTTTGTGCGTGCTTTTGTTTTATGTGGCAACCATGTCAAGTTCTGGGTGAGGGTTATGCCAAGATATTCTATTACATGAACTCTTTCCAGGGTTGTAGATCCTAGGCGGGGTTTGGGCAGCTTTTGGGTTTGGGGTTGAGAATCATGAATTCTGTCTTGGAGGGGTTTATTTCTAAGCCCCTATCATTGCAAAACCCCAAAAACCCATTCAGGACGCTCTGAAGCCCCATTGGTGTTTTTGACAGCAGCAGGGTGTCGTCCGCGAACATAATCGCTGGCACCCGGCTGCTGTTCAATTGTGGCGCATCGATGTTAGGGATCCTGCTCAGGTGCTCTATCACCCCGTTCACGAATAAGCAGAACAGGGTCGGCGCCAAAACGCAGCCTTGCCTTACCCCTCTACGAACGGGGAATCTATCTGTCAACCTGCCACCCTTTCCATATCTAACTCGGGCATAGTTGTCAGTATGCAGCCTGATTAAGATATGGAGAATATCTCCTGGGACACCCAGCTCCGCCAGCACCACCCACAGTTTAGTCCGCGGAACTAAATCGAAGGCGGCACGGAGGTCCACAAAGACCGCATACAGTGTCTCGCCTTCTATGAGCAACGTCTTCCAGTATATAATATTCAGTCTAAGTATTTGGTCGACTGTGGAGACTCCTTTTCTGAATCCCGCTTGGAGAGGGCTTAGGATGTCAGTCTCCTCCATCCAACTTAGCAGCCTGTTGAGTATTAATCTGCCAAATAGCTTCTGGGATACATCAATGAGGCTGATAGGGCGATAGTTGGCTGGGAGCAGGGGCGACCCCTTTTTAAAAATCGGGACCACCTCCGCCCCCAGCCAAGTGTCTGGTATTTTCATTCCCCCCAGCACTGCATTGAATAGCACCATGAGGTAGGGTGCCCAGATTCCTGGTTCATGCTTGAATAGGTCACCCGGCACCCCGTCCAGGCCTGATGCCTTTCCAGAGGACAGCCCTGCTATCGCCATCCTAATCTCTTTTACAGTAAAGGGATCAGAGGTCTGGCTATCAAGGGTAGTGGGCGATGATGGTTCTGTCGGATCACTGAAATAATATCGAGGGACAAAATATCGACTTGCCAAAATATCGTGGACAAAATATCGACAGTCAAAATATCGAGTTTGTATCTACAAACAGGTAAGTACAAAAATATTGAGTACAAAATATCGTTAACAATAATATAGATGTAAAAAATATCGACTTTATTAAAAACAGTGTTAAATTAAATTAATATTAAATTTTAATTACTAAAATATACTTAAAAATACTTAAATTAAATTATAATAATTAAATAATAAATGAAAATAATAAAAATAATTTTTTACAATCTTATTTGTTGACCCTGAACCCTAAAATATACCCCTTTACCCAAAAACCCAAAACTGACCCTGAACCTTAAAAATACCCCTTTACCCAAAAACTAAAAACTGACCCTGAACCCTAAAAATGCCCCTTTACCCAAAAACTGAAAACTGACCCTGAACCCTAAAAATGCCCCTTTACCCAAAAACTGAAAACTGACCTTGAACCCTAAAAATGCCCCTTTACCCAAAAACTGAAAACTGACCCTGAACCCTAAAAATGCCCCTTTACCCAAAAACTAAAAACTGACCCTGAACCCTAAAAATGCCCCTTTACCCAAAAACTGAAAACTGACCCTGAGCCCTAAAAATGCCCCTTTACCCAAAAACTAAAAACTGACCCTGGACCCTAAAAATGCCCCTTTACCCATAAACTGAAAACTGACCCTGAACCCTAAAAATACTCCTTTACCCAAAATGTATCAATATTATTTAATTACCAAATAATTATTAATTAACAATAACAATAAAGTAAATATATTAGCACATTAACTGTAATTATTTTAATAATTAATATTATTTTTTCCCAATTAATTACTTAACAATAACACAAAATTATATATATTAAAATGTACTCTGATTAATGTAATAAACTAATTACAATTAATTAATTACCAATTAATTACTAATACAAAATATGTACAAAATTATATTAATTAATTAACTTATTATTATTAATTAATTATCAATTAATTATTAATTATAAATATTTACAAACATATATTAATTAATTAATTATTATTAAATTACTTCCCACCCTATTCCCCTATAAACCCACAACCCGCTACAGAATTACATTACGCAATTATTAAAAAAACAAAATTCATTTAATAAAATATTTTATAACAATAATACACACTTTTCACACATATTATTACATAAAAATACACTATAAAATATTATATATTATTAAAAATTCGATATTTTTGCTATCTATATTTTATACAGCCGATGTTACTTCACTTACCTGAAAAACGATATTTTTGTAGTCGATATTATGTCCAGTCGATATTTTGTCCAGTCTATATTTAAAACTCGATATTATGTCCAGTCGATATTTTGGAGTCGATATTTTGTCTGTGCACCGGTTCTGTCCCCCCATTCTCTAGGGAGTATAACAGCTGGAAATTTTTTTGCCTGACATTTGCGGCAATGTTAGGTTCAATTGCCGTGGGAAGATCTCCACATCCGTGATTAATTATTCTCCAGAATCTACGGGAGTCTCTTATTGCTAAGGACTCCGATAGATTCTCCCAGTGCTGCACCTCCCACTCTATCTTAGCGTTGGCTATAAGTATTTTATAAGTCCTCCTTCTGGAGCAGATCTCTTCCCTCGGGCCTCCTACTTTTATAATAGATAGTAGGTCACGTTTTGCAGCTCGGCATGCACTATTAAACCAGGTGCCTTTGTTCAATCCCTGGGTTCTAGGTGGTCTGGTGCAAAAGAGGTCAGCTTCGAGCTTTCTGATTAAGTGCCTGTGTACCTGTGCGAGATCCTCACTACTTTCCTTCATGGAGTCTAAGTTCCATAAATCAAAAGCCTCCTCTAGGATTGGAATAATTCCAGAGTAGAGGGTGGCTAGCTTATCTTCGCTGCAGGCAAGATTTTCCCATCTTATCCTCTTCCTATTGTTGTCTAGGAGGTGTCCCTCTCTAGGCTTTTGCTCATTTAACCCACTCTCCTCCAAGCAGGGGATGGCATAATCTAGTTCTAAAGCATTGTGATCACTGTCCTGTCTAGGCGTTACTCTAAAATCCACCACCCTTTTCCAAGCATGCAACTGTACCAAGAAGTAATCTAGTCTAAATTCCCTCCCGACTTTATTGTACGTACATTTGCTCGGGATATCAGACCTAGTGCGGCCGTTACAAGCTCTCAAACCGTGGGTGAGATTTAGTGTATTTATTTGTACGGCCAACGGTGTCCATGCTCTAGGAGGGGGAGCCTCTGTTGGAGGAACCTGCCAACTTGAATCCTCCTCTAGGGAGGGTCCATCAAGTAATCCAGGTAACGGTTCAAAGTGCAAATTAAAGTCCCCCCCTATTAGGTATGGTATGCCCTCAGGGATGGTTTCTAGAAGCCGGGACAGTGCCTCAATGGTTTTGGAGGTAGCAGCTATTGAGACTGGCCTGGAGTAAATATTTATTAAAAGTAATTTGTAAAGTCCCGGCCATTCGAGAAGAACAGCCAGTATGTCTTCCGAATCCACGGTATATCGTGAAGCTGAACAGCCTAGGTCGGAAGCCACCCAGATTGCCAAGCCTCCAGATGGTCGGCCTCTCCCTCCCCATGTAGCTTGTATCGAGAATGTCTCAAAACCCCTATACATGGTCTCCTCCCTTGCCCAGGTCTCTTGGAAGAGACAGGCACTTTTAGAATTTATTAATTTGGCCCATAAGTCCGAGTCTATTTTATTGGCCAGGCCTGCCAGATTCCATGAAAGCAGTTTTAATGTTTGAGGGCCATGGTGCCCAATCCCCTTCGTGGTTTGATTAGCCATTTGGTTTATGTGGACTGGTCGGGATAACCTCTGTATCAGCCCTTGTCCCATGGATGAACCCTCCAGGTTAGTTCCCCTTTTTTCTCTCAGTTGAAAAGGACCTGAATTTCTAGTAGGAGAGTTCTCCTCCCCGTGGATAGAGTTAGGGGGATTTTGAGTGCCTTCATCATGCCCTGTTGTTTGCCTAGGTGCCCTTTCTTCAGAGGCCAACTGTCAGTCCACCATTTCAAGGCAGTCATATCGGTTAAAGGTCGGTAGAAACAGTGGCTGGTAGTGTCTAGGGGGCCAAGGTACTTCTCTTTCGAATCCACCCATTCCCCTTCCTCTTCTATTTACAGTCTCCCATCCTTGGGGGTCATCATAAGTTGATGGGTAGTCAAGAGGTGTTCGCATTTGGTTATAGGGGATTCTCCTCCCTCCCTGGTTACCCCCCCAATTTCCCAGTGAGTTGTGGTGGTGTCCCCGTCTCTGGTCATTGAGTATATGAGTGTTTGCTGGGTAAAAGAACGAAAGAGGGAGTGGGTGGGTGTTATTTCCCTCATCCTCTAGAAAGGAACCACAGATATATGAGACTGTTCCTGGTTCTTTGAAGCTCACCAGTATACAGTCGCCACTGATTGTTTTAGGTCTCTTTCCTACCCACGAGACTCTTCTTACCATGCGAATGTCGCTAGTCATACCTCTGGGAAGTGGTCTATGTGTGGATAACCAGTTGATTACTTTATTTTTTAATGAGGCCCCTGTCTCGCTTGCAGCCGGTTTTAGTCCAGGTACCCCAGCTAAAATAACGGTATATGGAGCTACCTCTGGCGGGAGATTAACAGTAACTGTTTTTTGTGATTTTGGTACTGTGTTATTGAAATCCTGGGAATTTTGATTGGTAGTTGATGGAGATTTTGGTGCATTTGTGTGTTGTGGGTGGGAATGCGTGGTATCAGTGACTGCAGATGTTTGCTGTACACAAGGGGGTTGCTTGTGGGAGTTACCTACTGGGGTCGCTGTTATAGGTGGTTTGGCTTTTAGGTTGGGTGGTTGGTGACTGAGTGGTTTGGAGTTTTTGGTACCGGTTGATATTATTGCGGGCTCATTGCTTTTGGCAGGTTTCAGCTGGAATTTTTTTTGCCTGACATTTGCGGCAATGTTAGGTTCAATTGCCGTGGGAAGATCTCCACATCCGTGATTAATTATTCTCCAGAATCTACGGGAGTAGATTTTGGTACTGTGTTATTGAAATCCTGTGATCTAGTGCAGGAGGTGGCAGTTCAGTGGTAGTGTTACTGGCTGGTTCCAGGGGAGGGCCAGTCGTTGTCACTGGTGGAGATCTATCCTGTATAGTATTGTCGATGCTGGATGTATTGTGTGTTACCCCTGACTTTGGTTTTTTTGCCTTCCTTTCCTTATTGCTCTGTTTCCCTATTTTCCTTTTTTGAATTGCGCCCTCCCTTTAGCTGATATTATGATTGAATGTATTTGTTATTTTTTGTATCTGTATCAAAATTATATATATATTTGGGGTTGTATTAGAAGGTACGCATATTGAGAGATCATAAACAATAGACGAGAAACAAAATTCAATTGCGTTGATATTTATCAAATTGGGGTATTGTGTATAAATCTTTTTTTAATCAATGTGGAACTCTTTTAAATTATGTACTAATATGAAATAAGAATACTGTGATTGCATTGAAGTATAATTTTATAATAATGAAAAAATACAGTTTTTTAAAATAAATAATGTAAAGAGGAAACAGAATCACATATGCATCTTTAGGTTAATATAATCCTTGGTACATTTCTGGTTCAACGAGCTCTGTTTGATTACAGGTTGACCAAGTAACATACAGTACAAAAGGGAATTTTTGTGATCATCAGTAACTTCAGGCTTTTTTTACGTCATCACAACTCCTATTCTCAGTCTAGCTTAATTCCAGGTAGATTACTTTTTTTGGCAATGCATAGTGTAAAAGCACTTCTTTAACCTTCAGCGAAGTACATGTAGTTCATTTCTTTTAGCGCCTTCTCTCTGCCTAAGTCATGTTAATCATTCTCAGTTGCCATTTCTTGTGTGGACAAATTCGACCAAGTATTTTGAGTATACCCTATTCCATTTCATTTGACTAAAATTAAACCCCTTTGGGATGAAAAATCTTTTGTACCTTGGGGCACCCATGCAGTATGGACAGTTGGGTAGAAGTATTGAGTAGTTTTAACATTCTTTTGTTAAAGCAGTTAACCGTTTCATTATGTAGCCAAACAGATGCCCTATCCCTTCAAACCTTCCTGGATAAGATGTGAACATGCCACCACTGAACCTGTAAAAATGTGAGTAAGCCTGCATAACTCTGAAATCAATAAAACAGTTAAACCTTTACAGCTGTGTTGGGACACATCATTACTGCCTGCAGTGTCTAGTAATTAAAGAACGCTGGAACACTTTTGGTTCCCATTGTATACCATAGGCCTGTGACGTGAGTGTAGGAGGGATGAGTAGAAGGCAGGCTTAGAATGTTGAGTTCTGACTTACACGCAGCAGAATAAAGACGTGTAAAACTTCTCTCTGTGTGTGGCGTACTTATTGGCGATCACCTAGGGTAGCAGGATGCTATGCTGCCCATACATAAAATTGCAATGTCAGGCAGCGAAAGCCCCTGTGTCACAATCGGCAGCCCCTGTGCCATAATCTTTTCGAAATCCAGTTGTATCTTCTGCCTAACAAAGGCCCTCAAAACCGAAACCACCTCATCCAAAAATCTGCCCACATGTAAAAACCTTCTTCAAAAATGCTACCTTGGCTCACCTCATAAATGAATGTCTGGTCACCAGCATGTCACGTGAAGGCATGGCACCTAGTTAACTGTGCTTCCTTTTTCTTCATCATTGCAAATGATAGCGAAAATATGTGCATCCAGGATGCGGGTTATAATTTTTTTTTTTAAGTGTTTGTCACTGCGTTTACAACACAAATTTAGTCCACATAGAGAGTATATATGAAATGTGACTTGCCCTTTTTTCATTAACTGTCAATGTCATAAGCTCTGAGGGCAGGGAAACATGCGTATGTTTTTAAGATGAGGTTTAAAAACTATCACTTCACTTGTAATAAATGACTCCCTGTGCAGTGATGTTACCTGTTGTTCTAAGACTTTTTAGAATTTTGAAGAGTTTATCATATTTTTATATTTTTGTAGCACGATTTACATGCAAAATATGTACAAGGCATGGCTCGTGCAAGGGACTCTTAGAGTCAACCCAGGCACTTGGCTGGGCTCCCTCTGCAAATGAGTTAGCTCTCCCACCTCTGTTGGGTACGTAAGGGTGCCTGCCGTCTATTACACTCCCAAGGGAAGGCCAACGGATCACGCAGCCCCCAGTAAGAGGGCCTACCGACCGTTCCACGTCTTTCCGAAAAAAGAACCATGTTCCCGGACTATTTTAGACCCATTTGCTGCACTTGGAAGGGGCAGGGGAATGCGATCTATTTTAATGATTAAATAACTTTCAAATATCAGTCTACATAAGTATTTGCCCCAAGCAAATAACCGCGTTCCACGTGGAAAGCTCGGTACAAAAAAGCCGGAGGTGTTTCCAGGCTTGTTTGCATTTGGACTTCCTGTGATTAGAGCAAACGGAAGGTCACCTGTAATAAAACTTTTAATGAAGGATTACCGGCGCACGTTATCAGGCCGCGCGCAGCGCCTCGCGGGCTGTGAGGGCGCGATGGCGCACCTGGGCGAAGGTCGAGTGCCCTGAGATGTCACTGCCGCTTCCCAGACTGATTACAGACAGCAGCAGGTTTCACTTCACATAATTCAAGACCACACAAATACAGTATTATCATGATATTTCATGTGTTTATTTTTTTTACAAAACTCTTTATTTATTTATTTATTTTATTTATAACGTTTTATATAGCGCAGACAAGATCCCGGAGGATATCAGAGCGCTTTACAATAGGATGGAAGGAAGGACATAAATGCAAGATCAACATCAAATAAGAATAAGCAACAAGACACATAATTACAGGACAATTGCGTTAGGGAGATTAATACATTAAGCAACTATTTATCGGGTTACGAAGGGTGAACCAATATGCGGTAAGGAAGAGCAGTAACTAATGAAGGTAGAATGGTTGTAGGATCAAAGATTTCAAGCAGGGGTAACTAGCCCAATTAAGGTAAGAATTTGTCCATTAGGAATCTTTTGGTTTCCAGTTTGAAAGGAGTTGATGAAGAGATTCTACGTACTTCCGGTGGAAGAGAGTTCCATATCTTTGGGGCAGCGCCAATGCTCAGGAAAGCCCTTGGAGGAAGGCTACTGGTTGGCCACGAGGTTGTGTTTGAGGAAGGTTTCTGGGTTGGGCCAACAATGTTGTTCTCCTACTTCTTGTCCTCGTCTTCTGAAGTGGCAGCTGCTAAAATAGCAGCTTGGTGGAGTATAGATTCTTCTCAAAGGCCTGCAAGGCTCAATATCCACAGTGTGTGCAAGAGGGGGGTGATAAAAGTTATATGGCATACAATAAAATGTAAAAAAAAAACACCTCAGCATCCTAGAGAGCAGGGTCCCGAATGCAAGCAAGGAAAATGGGCTCTTTACCCCTCGGATAGAAGACGCCCATAATAGGATTGTACCGGACCGCTCACGCCACTGCACCTGTCGTTATGATAGCTCACCTTGCAGGTGTTTTCTGCTTTTTAAGATCTCGTGACTGTGTTTCTGAATTGCTGAAAGTATGTAGACTGTTTCAGTAAAAAGGCCCATTATTATCATGGTGTCATCAAAGGCATTAATTACTTTCCAGTAATCATAGTAATCAACACTTTACCCCCTCAGCCCATTCCTCATTCTAGTTACTACTGCTATGGGGATATACCAAAGCAGAAACTCACGGCTGATCACCTAGAAAGCACACAAAACCTCAAAGCAATGCAAGATGCACTAAGGAAGTAGCCCCTCAGCACAAGAGCAAATAGCGCAGGACACACCAGCCACAAGCAAGACAGAATCAAAAAGACCAGACACTACAGCACACATGACCAATACAAAGTGAATGACATGCAGGCATAGCAGCCCCAAAAAACAAGCCTAATCTATCTCGCAATTTGTCCCACTTGGTTCCAGTGTCATTGCCTGTCCTCCCTGCTCTTCGCTGGTGGACGGTGGCAGACAATCTCACCAGGGGTCTGCCTCTGCAGCCCTTTCCTCCAGTTGTCCTCGCAATGGATGCCAGTGCTGTGGGGTGTGGGGCGATGTTGGGAACGGATTTTCTTCAAGGTCGTTGGTCCCTTCTAGAGGGGTGGAGGTCTTCAAATTGGCACGAGTTGTCAGTCGTGTTCCGGGCTGTCATGGGGTTCCGGATTCAGTTGTTGAATTGCAATGTGGTGGTTCGTTTGGACAACAAGGTGACGGTGGCCTACCTGAATCACCAGGTGAGTATCCGGTCTAAATCCCTGAATGCAGTGGGGTTCCCGTTGTTTTGACATTGTCTCCTCTGGTTTGTCCCTTGCTTGATGTCCTTCAATTACTCTGGGAGGCGTTTGAGAAGGGGTGGTCTGTCTCATCTTTGCGGGCTCAGTGGGCTGCTATCAGCGCTATCCGTTCCCCTTAGGGTAATTTGTCTGATGTGGACGACCTGGTTTCTCGGTTGCTGCGCAGTTTTTCCTTGTCCCGTCCCGTGGTGCGGCCTGCTTTTCCGCTTTGGGACCTTCCTTTGGTGTTGAGAGCTTTGGTTGCTTCTCCTTTTGTGCCTTTGGCACACGTTGATTTGAAGTTTGTTACTTTCAAGGTTGTCTTTTTGGTGGCCATTGCTTCGGCCAGGCGCCTTGGGAAGATGGGAGCTTTGATGGCTCGGTGCCTTTTTTATCCTTTTCTGCTGATGGGGTGATCCTGCGGTTGGATTCTTCTTTTGTTCCTAAAGTTCTGTCTCAGTTCCATCGCTCCCAAGAACTGGTCCTGCCTGCTTTGTGCATGGAGCAGGTGGCGGGTGATGATCTTACCTGGGCTTTGTTGGATGTTTGTTTGGCATTGCGGATCTATGTGGACCCCCCCCCCCACTTTGAGCCATACCACGAATGCCGTTGGGTGAGTGAAGCAAGGAATCAAGTAAGCTCTACCAATTCTAGATGAGGTCCCTTATTAAAACCCTTACGTTCATCTTTAAGCCTTTCATGTATATATCCATCTAGCCATCTTTTTATACTTTAATCCATCCTTACGCCATTCAATACATCCACCCTTTAATTATTAGTTTTCCATCCACCCTTCCTTCTTCTGACAATTCCAAACATTCATACATCCTTTTACCCATCCATACATTCATCCATCCATTCTTCTCCATCCCTCCACCAATTTAGCCTCCTTTTATAAATCCAGCAATACATCCTTCTATACCTCCATCCAGGCAACCACTCATCCATTCACCCATTAATCCAGACTTTTACAATTCCAGCAACTTTCTTGCTCTCACTCATGCAAATATTGTTTTATCCTTACACCCATCAGCCCATTCGCCCTTGCATCCATCCTTTCATCCTGTTTACTCTTGCTTCTCATCACAGTTTCTTCCTTATTTTCACATGCCCTTCATTTCACTCTTCCTTCCAGACCTCTTTCTCCCTTTCTCCCTTTCGCTCTTTTTCGTTGCTCCTCTTTTCCTCTTCATTTCTATGTTGTAATTACATTTCCTTGCTTGACCTCTGTTATCAGTGTCCCTTAATTTTAAGAGCATTTGGTTGCAGACAGGAAAGGCTCATAAATAACTGCGAGCATCAACCCCCCCACCCCGCTTAAGCTGCAAACGTGGGGAGTTCACAACACCACTGGCACCACTGCACTCTACTATGCACTACTGAACTCTATTCCACACTACTGCACTCTACGACAATTTACTCTACACCACTACACTCTACACACAACACTCTGCATCACTCCACACCACTTTAATCTATTCTGCACCACTGCACTCCAAGCCACTTCACTTTACGCCTCTTTACTCTACGCTAATGCACTCTACTCTACTATACATGACTGCACTCTTCGCCATTGCACTCTACACCACTTCACTCTGTGCCACTCCACTCTACGTGTCTACTCTGCAACACTGCACTCTATGACTCTCTAATCTACTGTGCACTCTACACCACACTATGCCATTGTACTCTATCGTGCACCACTCCACTCTATTCTGAAAATAATCTATTCTACGCCACTGCACTTAGCATCACTGCAATCGATGCCGTTTCAGTCTGCGCCACTCCACTCTATTTTGCACCACTTCACTCTTCTGTGCATCACTCCACTCTGCTCTACGTCACTCCATTTTACTCTGTGCCACTCCACTCAACACTACTTTACGCAAAACTGATGCACTCTAGTCGACTCTGCACCACTACTCTGGACGCCACTATACTCTTTAGGCAACTGCACTATACGGCACTACACTCTTCTCCATTGTACTCTATGTCACTGCACTCTATGCCACTCTATTCTAATCTGCACCACTGCACTCTATACCACTGCTCTCTGAATCAATTTACATCACTTGACTCCATGCCAATGTCCTCTATGCCAATCTACTATACACCATTGCACTCTAGCTAGATGTCTCGTATAGAGGCAGTGGCCTCGCAGGATGCGGTGCACTGCAGATGAATTATACAGCAAGCAAGCAGCTTGAAAGCACTGATGGGTGAGCTGTAGTGTGCTCTGAAAATAATTTAAATAAAATAGAGAAGAAGGAGAGAAAAGAGTGGAAAAAAATGAAGAACTGGCGCTACAATCCTGACACTGAAGTGCATGCATTTTCAGGTGGATGTTCACATAATAGTAAAAATTGTGTCACTAATGGGGCAAAAGAGCCAATGTCGGAAGTGGCTGACACATTGCCCCATGCTGAATGTTATGATTGTTGCAAGCCCCATGCTAAATGTTATTATTGATGTAAGCGGTTTGCTTCAGCCATTGGCCCTAGGTAATTGCCTCTATTATTCTGCAAGTGACAGAATTTTCTGATGTGATTTCTTTCCTTCATTTTTACCTCAACTCCTTCCTAGAAAGTTTTGGGGTCATATGCCAAGCGGTGGCCAAGAAAAAGGGAAGATCTCACATTGCATTTTCCCCATGCAATTTTCCATAGACATTTTGAGTGATGCTTCTGCCAAAACAGTAGAACAGAATTACACCAACTTTGGCAGAAAGATAGATCTTGATCCAGAATGTGTTCTTTTTGGGGATTTGGTGTAAATCTGTTCAGTAGATGTTGAGAAATTAAAATGAAAGCTTGAAATGTATAGATATTTCATACCACAATACTTCTGTGGAGTACTGCGGTACTACAAGCTCAAAGCATGCAATATCATTGGCTGCCTGTAACATGAAGAGAATGATGCAGCCGTCATTTTAGAACTTGGGAACTCTGTCCCCGTATCCTCGAAAAGAAAGAAAAATAAGGAATAAGAGTGCATAGTAGGGGTGTCCTGGACATTGTGGAAGGGACTGCCCCTTCAATGTCAAACAAAAGAAGATTTTCTTTTTGCAATGCCTCAGTACTTGGTAGTGATGAAAAGCAGCGTGACTCCCAAGACTTTCGATGCCGCTTGGTGCAAACCACCTCTAATTCACTTTAAGATTTAGTGATCAAAATAACGAGGCAGGCGCTGAAAACTGGAAGGCGAAGAACAGGTTTATTTCTCTAGAGGAGAGTACATCACATCAGACACCGGGGCTATCGTCAGGAGGTGCTCTAACTGCATCTCTGTGGCATGGCCTTTTATATGCTTTTTTGTCAGTTTATTACATGGTCAAACATTCCTGGCATCAGTTTATTGCATAGTCAAACATCCTTGGAATCCCCGCCTTAAGCTAGTTCCCACACAAACCCAGCAGCAATCGTCCCTCCACCCAGATCTAACAGATGATCGCTATCTTACAGCTGGACATTCCGACAGGATCTAAAAATATGTGGGATTGGTCAGATCTAAGGGTTCGTGTGTTTGATTAGATCAGGCCCCTTTGTTGGTGAAACAAGCCCTGCCGTGTGCGGGTAATAAACTATGTCCACAGGGGTTAGTTAGTGCCTGGGACCGGGTTGAGTGGCCAGGTGCAGGCAAGTGACTACGGGGCATTGTCATGCTGACAAGGTTTTACAACCCTCGTACATGTGTTCAGGCTTGGTCAGAGCGCGGGGATGATAGCGAGGTCAGGGTGATTCACAGGTGACCAGCAGAGTATGAAATGGCCGCGATGTCTAAAATGGTTGCTGCTTACGTGCACGTAAAGGCCCTCACTAAGCAAGATGGCGCCGGCAATGTTCATATTTGTCGTTTTATTTTCTACAGTCCTCCCTTTGAACATAGTCCAGCCAGATTGCTAGTCTATCTCAATGTCCATAATGTCCTGTATCTCTCTATCGTTTATTACTCTCATCTTTGTGAGCTCAGTGTCCATAGTCTTATGGTGCAATCAATCAATCAATCAATGACATTTATAGAGCGCGCTACATACCCGTAGGGTCTCAAGGCGCTGGGGGTGGGGGGGGGGTGCCGCTACTGCTCGAACAGCCAGGTCTTCAGCTTCTTCCTGAAGGAGAGGTGGTCTTGGGTCAGGCGCAGGTCGGGAGGGAGGGAGTTCCAGGTCTTGGCGGCCAGGTAGGAGAAGGACCTTCCTCCTGTAGTCGCTCTTCGGATGCGGGGGACGGCGGCGAGGGCGTGGTTGGCTGATCGGAGGTGGCGTTTGGGAGCGTAGAAGTTGACTCGGCTGTTGAGGTAGCTCGGGCCTTGGTCGTGTAGGGCTTTGTGTGCGTGGGTGAGGAGGCGGAAGGTGATTCTTTTGTTGACGGGGAGCCAGTGAAGGTCTCTCAGATGTCCGGAGATGTGGCTGGTTCGTGGGATGTCGAGGATGAGTCTGGCTGAGGCGTTCTGGATCCTCTGGAGTCTCTTCTGGAGCTTGGCGGTGGTCCCGGCGTAGAGGGCGTTGCCGTAGTCCAGTCGGCTGGTGACGAGGGCCTGGGTGACGGTCTTCCTGGTCTCGGTGGGGATCCACCAGAAGATCTTCCGTAGCATGCGTAGGATGTTGAAGCACGCCGAGGAGACGTTGTTGACTTGCCTGGTCATGGAGAGGGAGGAGTCCAGGATGAAGCCCAGGTTGCGTGCATGGTCTGTCGGTTTGGGTGCGGTGCCCAGGGCGGGAGGCCACCAGGAGTCGTCCCAGGCGGAGGGTGAGGAGCCCAGGATGAGGACCTCCGTCTTGTCCGAAATGAAATGAAATGAAATGAAAACAATATTTAATAAAGCGCACTGCTGCCAAGCGGCTTCCTGGCGCTGGGAGACCTGGGTCAGAACTCACAGAGGGGGACAAAGGGAACCTAAGAAGGAAAAGCCAAAGAAAAAAGAAAAGTTTTTAAGGCTTTACGGAAATGACTAAAGATCGGGATGGAGCGAAGATGAAGTGGGAGACTGTTCCAGAACTGGGGGGCCAAGACAGAAAGACGAGTGCCCCCGGATCTGGCTTTGCGGAAACGGGGAATGTGAAGAAGGGAGAGAGAAGAAGACCGGAGGGTACGGCTAGGAACGTAGGAAGAAATAAGGGAAGTGATGTAAGCTGGGGCAGAGCGAGAGTGGGCACGAAAGGCAAAGCAGGCTAATTTGAAAAGGGATCTGAAGCGAATGGGGAGCCAGTGAAGGGATTTCAAAGCCGGAGTGATGCGAGAGGATTTGGGGAGGGAAAGAATGAGACGAGCAGCTTGGTTTTGAATGGCCTGTAAACGTCGAGATTCGTGGGAAGGGATACCCACGTACAGGCCATTGCCATAGTCTAGGCGAGAGATGACTAAAGCCAGGACTATGGTTTTAAGCGCGTCGATGGTAAAAAAACGAGAGATTTTGCGGATGAGGCGAAGGGAAAGGAAACATGAGGACACAACAGAGCTAATCTGGCTGTGCATGGTTAAGTCAGAGCTGACTTTAATACCAAGGGTACGAACGGAGGAGGAGGGCGTGGGGGGGGGACCAAAAGAAGGGGGCCAGTGAGCAGGGGACCAAGGGTTGGAAGGGCCACCCGTGAGAACAAGTTCTGTTTTATCAGGGTTGAGCTTGAGATGGTTAGCGCTCATCCACTCAGAGATAAAAATAAGAGTGGAACTGAACTTGGGAATAGAGTCGGGAGAAGAAGACAGATCAAAGACAAGCTGGAGGTCATCTGCGTAGTTATATACAGAGACCCCCAGCTTGAGAAGGGAAGAAACAGTTCAGTTTCAGGCGGCTGGTCGTCATCCACTCGGCTACCTCTTTCATCCCTTCGTGCAGGTTGGCTCTGGCGGCGGCGGGGTCGTTGGTCAGGGAGAGGATCAGCTGGGTGTCGTCGGCGTAGGAGATTATGTTGAGGTTGTGCTGGCGTGCGATGGCCGCGAGGGGGCTCATGTAGACGTTGAAGAGGGTGGGGCTCAGAGAGGATCCTTGAGGGACGCCGCAGATGACTTCGGTGGCCTCTGACTTGTACGGTGGTAGGCGGACTCTCTGTGTTCTTCCGTCGAGGAAGGAGATGATCCACTCCAGCGCCTTGTCCTGGATTCCGACGTTGCTGAGGCGCTGTACTAGGGTGCGGTGGCAGACAGTGTCGAATGCCGCGGAGAGGTCTAGGAGGATGAGGCCGCTGTTTCTCCGTTGTCCATCAGGGCTCGGATGTCATCGGTGGCGGTGATGAGGGCGGTCTCGGTGCTGTGATTGGCTCGGAAGCCGGACTGTGAGGGGTCGAGGGATCCATTCGTCTCGAGGAAGGCGGCCATCTGCTTGTTGACGGTCTTCTCGATGACTTTGGCTGGAAACGGGAGGAGCGAGATGGGGCGGTAATTCTTGAGTTCGGTGGGGTCCGCTGTGGGTTTCTTGAGAAGAGCGCTGAGTTCGGCGTGCTTCCAGCTCTCAGGGAAGGTGGCGGTGTCGAAGGATGTGTTGATGATGTCTCGCAGGTGGGGTGCGATGACAGCGTCAGCCTTGTTGAAGACGTGGTGAGGGCAGGGGTCAGTCGGTGATCCGGAGTGGATGGAGTTCATCGTGCGGATGGTGTCTTCAGTGCTGATCGGGGTCCAGGCGTGGAGGGTGGTGGTGGGGGGTGGTTGTTCGGTCTTGGTGTGCGTTGGTTGGTTGTTGAAGCTGTTGTGTATGTCCGTGATCTTGTTGTGGAAGTATGAAGCGAGGGAGTTGCAGAGGTCTTGCGATGGGGTGATGTCGTTGTTTCCTGCGCTGGGGTTGGATAGCTCTTTCACAATGTTGAAGAGTTCCTTGCAGTTGTGTGCGTTGTTGTCCAGCCGGTCCTTGAAAGCAGTTTTCTTGGCGGCGCGGATCAGCTGGTGGTCCTTCTGGGTGGCCAGCTTGAAGGTGGTCCTGTTGTCCGGTGTAGGTTCCCTTCTCCAGACTTTCTCGAGGGCTCGGCAGTTCTTCTTGAAGCAAGGAGTTCAGGCAAATAGAACACAAATAGTGGTGTACAATGTATCACCAAACAACAACCACATATTATTAATATTGGAACCAAGAGGATCATCATTATTTTCCAGCCCCATTCTTTCAAAATGCCCCCAAACCAGCTTCCAAGTGTCCAAGTTTCTGACTCCTGATGGATTTCTGACGCCAGCTTGTGGAGGTGTTCAATTGCCTTGAAAACAGAGGGTGAGTTGTCAGGGACGTAAGTACAGCAACTGGCTCCGATGATGCGGCATGCTCCTCCACGATCCGCTAGTACCCCATCTAGAACAATGCGGTTCTATAAAGCCACCAGGCGGACCGCCTGAAGCTCAGCTGTGTTGTTGGTGAGGATGCCATCAGTGACGTTCAAGGCTGTTTCAACTGCTTGAGTTAGTTGTCGGATGGCTCGGCTGTTTGCCATCGGACCCCATAGCGGGACGAGTCCTTTTGCCGCGTCGAGGAACTGTGATGTGGCGGAGTCTGATTGTTCTGTGTCTTTGGAACACCTTTCTCTGTGATGGTATGCACGTGCTGTGTAGGTTGGAGGCAGAACAAAAGCGATGTAGCACGTGCCCCCACAGCCTTTTGGGAGCCAGGTGTAGGCTTTGGTACCACAGATGAAGTACATGTTGGGTGATGCAACAAATTAAGGGGGGTCGGCAGTGTTCAAAGTCTTCATTATTTGGCTAAAGCTGTGACCCACGATCTCAGTCCCATGGCCTTCGATGCAGACAAGGCCTGAGACGTTCACCACAGATAGGGCCACTGTCAGAGTTGCGGCAGTTCGTTTCTTTAGATAGGAAAAGGTAGGTTTAGCTGGGTTGTTGTACACTTGCATTTCAACTCGTTCTTTGGCGGGAATGTTCATTGGAAAGGTTGCATTCGAAGTCAGAGGGCAGAAGGGAGTGGATATTCTTCCCGTTTTGTTCAGCCAGAACTCGTTGTAAAATTGTTTGATTGTCCCATCGGATGTGACATTGTCTTTGTAGCTCTCTTGCAGGAGCATTAACCAGGCGAGGCAAGATCCGTGAACAGAAAAGCGTGAAGGGATGAAAGGAATGGAATGTTCAGTGGCATGAGGTAGCAACCCACAGATCCAACAGTTTGTGGAATTTGCAGCAAGATTGTGCTGGTGCAATAATAGTACGAAAGAATTATTCCAGAATTCTTTGCGTCGTTCTCAGAGGTGTGGTGACAGTGACACTAGATAGTGTTCTTTCTTGGTGGTGGGTTGCATGGTGGGTGACATTGTCCTCTAAGCGGGAGCACTCTCTTCAACGATCCAGACTGTGACCATCAGCAAGAGGCAGGTGAGAGATGCTGCCACAAGGGTTATTGTCTTTGTACTGTGCAATTTGGCAAGTTTGGAGTCATTGCGGTGGATCTTCGGTCGTCCTGGTTCTTCCATCAACTTCAAGAGGCTCGACGACTGGCAGGACCACATACTTTCGTCTAGCATTTCTCCTGGTAGCATTTGTAGTGTTAGATACTGTTCTGAGACTTTTGACTCTGTTAGTGGCCTGCTTGTCGGAGCACTCTCCTTTTGTCGATCTTAAATTGTACCCTTTCTTGGATGGTACAGTGGGGTTGGGAAACTCTGCCAGTTCAAGTGTCTCTGTCTGTGGTTAGCAACTCAGGGCTGGTCGGTCTTTTGTTAGGAGCTCTTCTTGGCTGTTCACTTCTTCGGGGGCCATCAGTGTCGAAGATATCTTCTTACAGTGGTGCGCATGAAGCCAGTTTCTTTTTCCTTCTAGTCGCAGGGCAGTTTAGGTGGGGATCAAGACTTGCCAGGGGCCCTGGGTTCCAGACTCTTCGACGTCTGAAAATTTCGCGTCAACACGAAGTCCCCAGGCTTGATATCGTGTCCTGGGCCCCTGGACATGTCTGGTATGGCTTGCTGCACCTGTTGCTGGATAAGTGTTAGTTCTTTCGTTAATTTGTACAAATAGTCGGACATTAGTATGTCCGGGACATCATTAATGGAGGTTGGCTTTGGTGCCCCCCAAATGTTCATAGGCCTGCCGAAGACTACTTCGTAAGGGGTCAGTCGGTGTTTGGTTGGGGGTGGAGCGCATTGACAGCAATGCCAGTGGGAGGGCGTCGGGCCATTTCAACCCAGTCGTGGCAACTATTTTTGCTAGCTTAAGTTTTAGCGTGGCGTTGTGTCTCTCTACCAGGCCCGCTGATTGGGGGTGGAAAACGGCATGGGACTTTTGCTTTACCCCAAACCCTTTCAGTATGTTTTGTATAACTTCTGCTACAAAGTGGGGGCCATTGTCACTCCATAAAATTCTACAAAGGCCCAATCGGGGAAAGAACTCTTTCAGTAATACCTTCGCAGTAGCTAAGGCGGTGTTGTCACGGATGGGGTAGGCTTCCACCCATTTGCTAAAGGCGCACTCGATCACTAGCACATATTTTAGACCAAGGCACCTCTCTAGCTGGATGTAATCCATCTGGAGGACTTCGAAGGGGTGATCAGGGACTCCAAACCCTCCTGAGGTACTACGGTCCCTTTCCCCGGGTTGTGTTGCAGGCATACTATGCATTGCTGTACTAGGCGTTTTGCTGATTCTGCTATCTTGCTACTATGCCATACTCTGGTGATCAGTTCGGTCATGAGGGCAGTTCCTATGTGTCCTGGTAAATGTGCCATGGTCAATATGGGGATCAGATAGGCATTAGGTAGCAGCCATTTGTTTCCGTCTTTTGTCCTCCAGCAGCCTTCCTCGTCTTTCAGTCCCACCCGCGCCCATTCAGTCTGTTCGTCCTGTGTGCCTGTCGTTTGTATGTCCCTTACAGTCGTTCTAGCGTCAGTCCATTATTCTGCTTGTGACCTGGTACATTTGTGTTGTGGTTCTGTCCTGGGCTGTGGTTCAGGCAGTAATGTCGGCTAATGCGTTTCCCTGTCCAATGAGGTCGGTCACTTTCTTATGTGCCTGGCATTTAATCACTGCTTGGGGAGGAGGACTGCTTCTGTCAATGCGGAGACTAGATCTCCATGTTGGATGGGTGTGCCTTGTGAAGTCAGGAACCCTCTTTCTCTCCACAGGAGCCCAAAATGGTGAACCACCCCGAAGGCGTACTGGCTATCAGTGTATATGTTTACTGTTGTACCAGATGCTAAAATGCATGCTCGTGTGAGGGCAATGAGCTCTGCTGCTTGGGCAGATCGTTGGGCAATGCGGGCTGTCGCTAGGATGGTTCGGGCTGTGGTGACCGCATATGTGGCTGAGGTGGTGCCATCGGGGAGTTTGATGCACTAGCCGTCTACCCATAGTTCGCCATCTGGTTCTGAAAAGGCAGTGTCTCTGAGATCCACTTTACTCTTTGTGTGTTCGTCAGTGAGGATCACACAGTCGTGCAGGGGAGTCACACCAGGGTCAGTGAGGGTAGAGGTAACAATATGGCTGGATTGAGAGTGGTGCTTCACTTCAGGGTGATGTGTGGTGCTAGCAGGGTCAACTCGTAACCTGTCAGTCGTGCACTAGTCAAGTGTTGGGTTTTGGTCTGGTTCAGTAGCGTGTCGACTGCATGGGGTACTAACACAGTGATTGGATTGGAGAGCACTATTCCTTCGCTCTGGCGTATGGATACTGCTGCAGCTGCCACAGACGCAAAGAAAAGGGAAAGGCTGGGTCCTGTCTCTGACCGGCTTGGACCACCTTTATGAAACAAACAAAAGAAAGTGCCGGACAGTCTGAATAAATACAAACAAATGCACACCTAGAATAATTAATTGCTAGGCTGACAAACCATTTGTGATTAATCACTTATGTTTTATGAAAAAGTTTTTTGAAACGTTTTTTGGCATCAAGGGATACACACCACACTTACAGAAGTTCACAAGTGCATTGAAACCAAGAACAATACATTAAATTACAATGTACACATATAACAATTGTGATTACAAAACAACTGTGCTATGCCTCAAATAATTACGTTTTGCTGAGGCACCAATCCTGGATAAAAAATGAACAAGTGGACGAAAAAATTAGACACTAGCCTACTTGTTTCCACCACCACTAGATACGTATTACTTTTGACATATGGTGCAACAGAATAGGAACACACAAAACTAAGCAGAAGTGTAGACTTTGTGCAAATTATATTCCTATTGTGCCCTGGTGTTTGCAGTATCTGGGTGGAGCAGGACGCCACAGGGCGCAAACACGCTGGCAGCCCTCTAGCTACTGGGTCGAGGGTGGCAGATAAATATGCATAAGGGCATTGTTTGTGACCAATTGATTGTGCTAAGACGGACAATGCACATCCCTCCCTTTCATGTGTGTAGAGGAAGAATGGTTTGGAGTAGTCTGGGGTTCCTAGAACAGGTGCCGAACAAAGGGCATCTCGCAATTCTTTGAATACTGACTGGCATTCAGGTGTCCAGGGGAAAGGTGAGGGGGTTTTTTTGGCTAGGAGGGAGAGAAGGGGTTTGACAATGAGACTAAAGTTTGGTAACCATTGTCGGCAGAATGAGGTGAGGCCTATCAGAGAGCGGACTTGCTTCTGATTCTTGGGAACGGGAGTGTCTAGAATTGCCTGGATCCTGTCAGGTGTGAGTTTCCTCCCTTCTTTTGATAAGAGGTGACCTAAATATGTTACCTGTGGTTTGCAGAACTGCAATTTCTTTCGAGAAACGTTGTGGACATTTTCTGCAAGGAAGTGTAGGAGTTGGATGGTGGCTGTGATGGCTAGTGGAGTGGTGTCTGCTGCTAGAAGGATATCGTCTACATACTGTTTCAACACCACCCCATCAGGTAATTAAACAGCATCTAACTGTCTTTTGAGCGCCTGGCTATAGATGCTCGGGCTCCCGGTGTACCCCTGGGATGCTCGACAAAATCTATATGAGCCGAATCTATAAGAGTGAATCCGAAAAGATAGCGACTGTCTTGGTGAATGGGTATGGAGAAGAAGGCAATTTTGAGGTCGATAACGGTGAAAGTGGTAGCAGTTGACGGAATTAGGGTCAGGATGGTGGTGATGTCAGAAACTACTGGGTACTGTGGTACTACTATTTTGTTTATCTCCCGCAGGTCGACGATGAAGCAGTAGGCTTTGCCATCTCCCTCTCCCTGTCTCTTTATGATCGGTAAAATAGGAATATTACAAACATTGCTCACTACCTCTTCTACCACTCCTGCCTCTACTAGTGACTGTATGATCTCGGTCAAGGCTTTCTCGCCCTCTGGCGATATCTTGTACTAGGGAATTTTCGGTAGGGTTGTGTCTTGTCATATTGTCACGTGTACTGGGTCAATCATCATTCGTCCTACGTCTGAATCAGCCCTAGCCCATAGATGTAAGGGTAAAGTGTCTAGTAGGGATGTGTCTGTCTCAGAAATGGGATACATGTGTTGGTATTGATTATCTCTTGGGTGTTGGTGATTGTCATATAAGATGACTCGTACAAAGTCTGGCGAACATCTGATAGTCGCACGGAAATGCTTCAGTAGATCAAGACCCATAATGGCGTCTGGAGTGTTGGAGGAGAGAAGGAACGTCGTGTCGATAACATTGTTTTCAAGTTTGTAGGGGATCGATCTGGACAAAGGGTTGGTGGAGGGTGTACCGTCAAATCCTATTGAGGTTATATGTGAGCCAGACAGTGGTGCCCTTGGAATCAGTCGTTTGGATAGCGCACTACGTGTTGCTCCTGTTTCTACCAAAAATGGCGACTCTGTGCCCAGGACCTTTGCGGTAACACAAGGGCCTTGTTGGTCAACATAGAGCTCGACTGGATCCCTCCCTTGCCCCTGGCTGTCCTATGCAAAGTCGTACATGTTGTCGTAATCTGTCTGTTGACACTGGTTCTGTCTAGGGCGGTCAAATGTGTTAATTCTTCCTGGCCTTCCTTCGCTAGCTTCACTTGCGTACCCTCTCCCACGTCTCTTCCTCTCTGTTCATTTGTTATTTCCCTTATCCCTCTGCCCCTACCAGCTCCTGATAAGGCTTGGCATTGGGATTTCCAGTGTCCGTATTCCTTGCAAAATGCGCATTGATCCTGTCCTAAGTCCTGGCGTCGTACATATGGTGTCAATCAGTCATTTGTAGGAGGCTTTACTCTTGGGACATTCTGTTGGTATCCTCCTTTATATTGTTCCCGTTCTGTATTCACCCCTTGGAGTTGGGCTATCATTACTCTTTCCTTCAAGTCCTTCTTTTTCTTTTCTGTGGCTCTGTCATTCTCGTTTTTCTGATGTTCATAATACTGGGCCATTTGGAGAATAGCCGCTGGCTTAGAGGCTGCCCAGCTACTTTTGCTAGTTTGTAATTTCTGTGATACCTCCGGCAGCAGTCCTTTGATGTAATTTTGCACGAATAAGTGGTGTCCGGTGGCAGTGGACTTGTCCTGTCCACTGTAATCGGAGAACACTGTTTCGAATCTAGAGAAATACTCAGAGACATCCTCTTGTGGTTTCTGGCGGCACACTGTTACTATGGACCAGTCTATCTTTTTCTCCGGTATCAGTGTTTTTACCTTCTGCACTATTTTATCAGGGAGGTCCAATATATCTTTAACTGTTTTTTGGCCAGGGTTCCGCTGTTTATCTAATGTGCTGAGTTGTTCCCAGGTATGACCAAGCAATTCTGTGTGGTCTATCCTCCTAATCTGCTTCCACACATCGGCTGGCAAACATAACCCGAAGAACAAGTCAATGTCGGCAAGTGTCATTATTGTGAACCCCTGAGCAGTACCTAGTTCTGTGTAAAAGGCGGTGGGATTCTTTCGCAAATCTGGAAGAGATTTACGGAACATCAGGATGTCCTGTCTGTCCCATGGCTGATACACCCAATTGTAGACTACCCTTCCTTTAGCGTCCTGATGGTTTATGTCGTCATAAGTCACTTGTCCCTAGGGGGGACCCAATACGGAGCGGCTTCCTTTATCGGTATCATGTTGTCTAGCTTCTCTATTGGGGGTGTTACTGGCTTCGATGCTCTGTCTGTATCTATCTGCCCTTGTTCTACGAGGTGGCGGAATACTTCTAACGTGGACAAAAAGAGTTCTGCTACATTGTTGTTGTTTTCGTCTCCTATGTCGACTTTTCTATAAAGAGCCATTAGCCTCCCGGGTCCTACATCCTGATATTTCTCTTCATAGGCAGTAAGTGTGTAGTAGCAGAAGCGCACAATGAAGAATCTTTGTGGCTCTCAACATAAGAATTGCATATGTCAGTCACATACTCTTCCGTTTCTCTTCTCTTCACGAGGGTTTTGACTATCTTGTCAATGTTTGCCCACTCGTGCGTACTTAATCGTGGAACCTTGGGCAACCCTTTTTCTATTGATCCTATTTCTACTAATGCGTTCGTTGATGAGGCACTTGGTGCAAGTGGCTTGACTGGAGCTGAAACAGTTGTGGCGTCTCCGTGGGTACCTTGCTGTTCTTGGTGCTGTATTACGGGATGAGTAGGGGCATAAGGAGGTGGCATGTAGATGATCGGGGGACACAACAAGCGGTCATCATTTATTCTCTGTTTAGCCCGTAACTCAGGGTAAAGAGTTGAAGGCATTCTAACAGGGCACTGGCCTGATATTTTCGATTCTTGTTCATTTCTATCAGTCTCTCTTTCTTTTATATCTTCCTCTAACTTTTTACAAGCTTGGTGAGCTGCTTTTCGCATCTCTTTATCTAGTCTAGCTTCGTTTCTTCTCTTTCGTTGGGTTGCTTCTTTCTGCCACAGACCAAAGTTGTCAAGCATGGCTGGCGTAGCTTTCTTTTTGCGAAGCGCTATTTCTAAGATTTCTATTTTAGTGAGATCAAAAGATCCTGTCAGTGGCCACTGATTTACCCGGTCCTTTCTAGTGTATTTGTGCCATAGTTTGCTATAAGCAACGATGGCTACTCCATATTTAAGATACGTGTCCTTCTTAGGTGTGCCTTCCGGCAGTGCTGGATGACTGACCTCTAACAAACGGTCCAATCCAAAACAATCAAACAATTTTGAGAAGACAGGCATGACGTACAAGCGGTCAATATAAATGTCTCAATAGGTCGTGGACAAAGGTCCGCACTACCTGTCCTTCGCTGGCTGCAAAGAGGGAATATTCCTATTCTACGTTGTTTGCAAGCAGGGAATATCTCAATTGCTACCAATAACAAAGCATGGGCGAATTTTGCGAATTCGCGGTTCGTGAATTTGCGTATTCACGAATTTGCAATCCGCAAGATTTGCGAACTTTCGCGAATTTGCAGATTTTTTTTGTGTTTGCAAGGGTTTCTGCCAGTTCGCGAGGGTTTTTTTACCAGTTCGCAAACACAAACTTACTTGTCTGGTCGCAACGGTCGCGACCATGTTGTTTCTACGTCTGGTTCATCACAGCACCCTCTGTTTCACCACTGCCACCCTCTGGTTCACCCATGCCACCCTCTGGTACATCACTGCCACCCTCTGGTTCATCACTGTAGATTATGGGGGGAAAAGCACACCTGCCCTGCCTCAACTGACATTAATTAATTTGGGGCTGATTAATGTGTCACTGAATTTGAGCTGGCACCTGCTTCCTTAGCTGTAAGTGCTTCCTGATTAATGATGAGCTTGAACTTTTGCACCTGCTAAGTGCTTTCAGTTTTGCAAAATTCGTTAGCACACCTTCCCTGCCTCAACTGACATGAATGAATTAGGGGTTGATTAATGTGTCACTGAATTTTAGCTTCCAGTCTGGCACCTGCTTCCTTATCTGTAATTGCTTTCTGTTGCAGTGTAATTTTTTTTAACAGGACCTTTGTGGCATACTTGTAGCTATTCTCTGAGCCTGCTGTGAGGGTCAGAGCAGGGTCATAGAATAGTTGCAAGTAGGCAACTGAACTCTGGAGGGGCCCCTCAGGAAGCACTACAGGGAATGGTTACTAATGATGAGCTTGAACTTTTGCACCTGCTGAGTGCTTTCAGTTTTGCAAAAATCGTTTTTCTGCAATTTTGCGGGATTCGCAGGGTGCGAATTTGCGCAAGATCGAATTCAGAAGCCGCAAATTCGTGCGAATATGCGATTTGTTTTTTTGCGGCGTGTTAGTTCGCGTGGTTTTTTGCGTTTTTGCAAGCCGCTGGTAGCACAACGACGCGAAGTTACCCTAGCGGTCGTACATGGGCGTGGCCATCTTGTTTGCGGGACGTATTTCTGTTTCCGGGCGCTATGTTTTATCTCGCAAAGTGTGCGGCTCGCTAGTACAAGTTCGCGTGTGATCGCGAGGGAATCTCGCGCGAACTTACCCACGCGGTCATGAACGGGAGCGGCCATCTTGTTTTTCATTCATTGCTATGGTTCTGGGCATGCTTTCTGTATCCTCTCTCAATCTCTGCCATCCTTTGCTTGTTTGAAGTTTTTTTTAATCTATTTTACTTATTATCTATCCTATATTTTTGTGTTTTCTGCTACTTTTGGTTAATTTTAAACTACTTTTTTAAACTCTTTTCTTTTCTTCTTCCCTATTCTATTTCCTATTTATTATTTACCTTCCTTTCTGCCCAGACCATGGTAAAGGGAGCCAGGAAGCAGCCCGAGAAGGAGAAGGGTCCCGCACCCCGTGCCCGGCTCCCGTGCGGGCTTTTGAGGGGGGAGTTAGTGATGCCACGGGAGATCTTTAGCGCGGAGGAGGTGGCCGCACTAGTGTTCTATGTACAGCGCCGCCTCCCCAGGACAATCATGGCTGGCAGCAAGATCGCAAGCGGCTACGGGCTCCGGGAGCGCCAGAAGCGGTGGGAGAAGGTGTGCCGGGCCATGTATGAACACTCTCAGGTCCGGCGCACCTATAATCAGGCCACCCACCGTTGGACGGATCTCCTGGACTGGGAACGCGACCTGCTCGACCTGCTCGGCGTTGAAGTCCCCGGGCTTGGTGAGTAGTAGTAGCTATTTCATCACTACTCTGTTTTCTCCTGCTCTGTGTGTTATTATATTGCAAATTTTTGTTTTTTACCAAGAGCAATAATGCTGCCGATTACATTGTAGGTAAATTATATTTCAAAATCTTCTGTGCATTTTAGGTGCACTGCTCTCCTTCTCAGTAGCTTATTTGTTTTCGATTTTGTGTTCATTTCATTGGCCTGAGAAATTATGTATGAGTGTAGTTTACAGAACTGCGTAATGCTAGACACTAAGGGGCAGATTTGCAATTATCGACGCATCCCTGTAAAGTAGCAGGGATGCGCCAGTAATTGTGCGCCACGCCACCACCACCCATGGTGGGCCGTATTTACAATGCGGCGCACCATGGGCCCAAAATTTCACCAAAGCGTTACGCATCTGTACCGTAAAGGTGGCACATTGCTGGAGTTGCGTCGCAACGATGGCGCAGCTCCAGCAATGCTCTGGGGTGCCCTATCTCCCCAATGCTGCGTCAAGCTGTACGTCTCCTTCAAGCAGGCGCAGGGTTTGAGTGACGCATCATTGTCCTAAAAGTGACTGATTGAAATCTTGTAGATTTCCCTCAGCCTCTTTTAGGATGCGTTCCTGCGCAGGAACGCCCTCCCTTGCGCCGGAACGCCCCCTGATGGCGCAGGGCTTTAGAACGTGTTGCATCTTCCATATGCGTCACGTTGTTAAAATACGCCGCACCATGGCACCTCTTTTGTTCTGCCGCTGCGTCACAAAAGTCACGCAACAACGGAGCAACATAGCCGCAAGGGGCTTGTAAATCTGCCCCTACAGACTCAAGTCCAGTCCTTCCTTTGTACACCTGGAAATAAGAAGAAATAGTGGTGGTGGATTGATAGTTTGAGTATTTTAATGACTGGTTAATGTAGTAGGAAACTTTTTAGTGTTGTCACTGATCTGCAATCACGATGGAGTTTGTCTGTCACTTCGCGTGCTGCGGACTGCTGCCTGCCAGTCCTAGGCGAACCTTTTTAGTAGTTTGTTTAGTGAGTTACATAACGTTCCAAGTCGACGGTCTGCAAATCAAGCAATACTAATATCGCAGTAGACCACATGAGATAGGTCACTATATACCGTGGAATAGTTGTCTATTTGCTATTTCGCCAAAATATTTTGTTATTGTTCTTTTGAAATGTTAGATTTGGTTGACAACAATCATCCATGTTTTTGGGTCTTTCTTTCTTTCATGTTGTACATCAGCTCCCCCCAGGGGCAAGAGGACAGAGGAGGAGGTGGTATCGGCTGCTACTGCTGTAGAAGGCTAGGATCGGTCAGGCGAGGGCTCCTTTGCTGGCCCCGGTAAGTTTTAATTTTAATATAGAGTACCTATTTTTTCCTAGCGTTCCTCATTCGATTTTTTCTAAATTGTCTTTGATCTTCTTGTAGACTGTATCTAAATTCTTATCCTGCCTCTACTATGACTCCCTGTGGTATTACTAGATTATTCTTATTAGTCTGTCTGTGTATCTAACTAAGATTGCACATTTGGCAAAAGGTGTTAAACGAAACTCCCATTCTAGTCAGCAATAGCTCTATGCACTGAGTGCAGTCCCCTGGGATTGTCCATAATGTATTTTCAAGTCTTCTAAATGTTTATGCTTTGACAATTCCCAACAATAAAATGTGAATGACCACCAAGAAAGAATAAGATACTACTTTACTTTTGGTTTGGATAGGAGGACAATCCATACTACTACTGTTGCAGGGACAAATCTGCACAAACAGAACTATGGACACTAAATATTGCATTGTTTATCAATTATAATAGGCGCAGGTAGACTTTCCACATACCTCAGTGATATCAGACTTTGAAGAACCCCCAATCTCCTTACTGACTAGATAGCGTGGCAGAGTCATTTAGCACCCGAATTCATCGATGATTGATCCCCAATGATGAGTATCCAACGCAGGACAAGAGTACGGAGTCAGAGTCCAGAAGTGTCAGAGGCACGGACTCATGCTTGCAAATTGCAAAACCATTTGCTCAGTCTCTCTTGACCAAAAACCACAGAGAATATTTAAGTTTTAAAGCTTTATTAAAAGTAAAAACATTTATTAAAATCAAGCTTGTTATAAAACATAAACGGTTGATTAAAAATGGAAAAGTGCTTAGGGATTTATTTCACAAATTTATTGTGGGCAAGCCGAGCCCTCACCTGGTTTGAACTTTAATTTTTCTTTTTGGTGCTGAATCGTTGGTCACTCCATCCTAGTGATGATGATCTGATCTTGCTCTTGTTCTTCGAAGTGAAGTTTCTGTCTGTTATGAGAAAAATGGTGTGTGTTAAAAAGCAAGCATTCGTCAGTTGTGCCAAAAAGTGCAGCAAGACAACACCCTTCCCTGGAAAAGGGACATTTTTACTTTAGAGTAGATATTCACAAATTATTAGATTGGTTTCTGTATTCACATTTCTTCATTCCTAGACAAAATACTAGTGAGTGGTGTATGTCTATGACATCTAACATTCTTAAATGTACTTTGTAGGTGGAACATCTGGTGCCGGGGCCAGCGTGGAGTTGGAGGAGGACACTTCTGGGGAGGAGGCGGTGCAAGTGCCGGAGGAAACTGCTGTGAGGGTTGCCACGGTAGTGGTAAGCTCTTATATTCCTTACTTATCGAGATTGCAGACTGCAGAGTGTGCTCTCTGCACGGGTGTAGTATATATGTTCTACAGTTAAGTTACTATACTGTTAAGAAGATTTTCAAATTTAGAACAAAGTTTTTATCAACCAGGTAGTAGCCTCCTCTAAATTTACTTCAACTCAGCTGTGATTTTTTTTTCGAGAATCCAAATCAGATCTGGGATGAACTTGATGGATGGGATGAACGAAAAGCGAAAGAAGGGTATAAGTAAGTGTGGAAGGACGAGCAAGTTAAAAGTAATGATGACTGACAAAGAAGAATGATACGTGTTTGATTGGTGCCCGTGGTGGCTGGGAAGGAATATGATGCATGGCTGGGTGAAGGATGAAGCAAGGATGGGTGGAAGGAGAACAGCCTGGGTGGGTGAAACAGAAACTGTATGTGTGCGCAATATATCCTTTGGTTGAAATTCAAATGCAAGTCAAGCATGGATGTATGGCTTGCGGTTTCCCAAATAAAATGAAAAGGTTGTTTCCCCGTGAGAAAACATAAGGTTTGTCCAGATGAGAGACATGAAGAAGAATAATTGACATATAGTTTGAATGGATGGATGCCTGGATCATGGTACTATCTGACTTTTAGATAGCATATGTGTATCTAGAGAGAGTAGACGGTCACTGGATGAACTAAGTGTTACTTTGAAGAGCATGTGACACCGCACCCGCACGTCCGTCCCAGTGTAGGAAAGGCCAGGAAAAGAAGTTTTAATTTTGTCCGATAACTACCATGAATAGTGGCAGTAGTTTGTATTGCAAGCACAGCATATATCCGGCTATTACGATGGCCACTCACTACCTCTGTTAATAAGTTTAGTAGAACTCGGTCATTCATGTGTGGATGTATCACTGTTCACTCAATAAAAAGCAAAGCACCTAAAGTCATCCCATATGTAAGCAAATACATACCATGTGCAGTGATAGATAATCAGATTATTTATCTTCTTCATTTTCCTTTTTTAGTATTCATTGGCACTGTAGGGTGAAAGTTTAATTAATTAATTAGTAGCCCTTGTAACAGAGTATTCTCAGTGCCACCCGTAATAGAAAAGTAAGAGCATCACCACCTGCATGTACTGGACTGGTACAGTAACGCAAGTCTGTCTCACTCATCATGGCGGGCGTCTGTTTTTCTCGGGTGCAAGTTGATTGCGCTGGCATTATGCCGGCTTGCAGAAGTTAACGTACCAATTTGGGTAAACAAGAGAAAAGAATAAGAATAAGACTGGTGTACTGTCATAGTCGACTCTAATGGAGTGAGTCCATAGTGCTCGTAGAATTGATTCTTTTAACTCCCACTAATGTTAGAGCAAGGATGAAGAAGTGGGAGGTTAGATAGATACTGGCCACAATAGTTATGTACTGCGCTTGGAAGTTGCTAGTTCTTTTTAAAAAAAATGTTTTTATTGGTTCAGTTCAAAGCCAGATATATAAAACATTAAATCATAGCCGGACATCATATATACTGACTTATGGTGCAGATATACACGAAAACAAGAAAAACAATAAAGAAACAATACAGTGAGCAATACCATCATATACAGTCAAATAAAGGTCATTCCAACGGGCCTAAATGGTTTATCATTGCCTGCCAAATTTTACACCCCCTTTGCATTTTCCTAAGTGATTTAATACGATAAAGGTTATATTCTAAATAAAAAACGTTATAGAACTATGCCCGCCACATTTCATATACAGATGCTTCTGGTTTCAACCACATTGAAGAAATACATAAGCGAGCTATGGCCATAGCCATAAATAAGAAATATCTATTTTCATGATAACCTAGAAAGAGATCGGTGTCATTAGATAGACCAAAGATAATCAACTCTCTGGAAATAACCACTTCACAGTTTGTAATATATGACAAGAATTTTTCAATAGATGTAAAAAAGGGTTTTAACACTGAACAATCAGAAAAAATATGCACAATATCCGCCTGATCAGATTGACACCTATAACATTTCCCATTATAAGCATTACCCCATTTCAACATTTTAAAAGGTGTATGATAAAGATTAAATAAAGTTTTATAATGCTCTGAGTATAAATTGACAGACAAAATAATTTTAGCAGCCGTATAGATTGAGTCTTGAAAGGGTACTACACAAGTACCCAATCTGATACACCATTTAGACTCCTGTGACCCCATGTCGTCCTGTTGTATATTCAACAAATAATTATATAATGTCCCTATTCGCGATGGCTTTTTAAGTATTTCAATAAAGTCATTTGGACATAGCGGTAGAATATTTGGATGTTTAAGAATAAAGTCGCGTAATTGTAAATACTTTAAAAAATCATGCTGGGAAATAGTATATATATCTTTTAACTCCTGAAATGAAGCATTTTGTACCATCTTTAACCATAGAGCCAAGAAATACCATGCCTTTTTCCCCCCATGTACGCATCGTACGATCCCAAAATATTGGAGGAAACAATTCTGTAGAGTTACATGGAGTATAAAAATTAATGCGTTCAAGGAAATAAGCTTCCGAATTGATCGCCATCCTTTAAAGGCAGACAACACTAATTTGAATCTAGTTCTTTTGTAATAGCTAGGTTCTAAACAACGAAGCAGCATTTGTCGTGATTGAGGGCCAAGTAAAAGTGAAAAAATATCAGGGCTCTCAAATATAGGTGGAGTCCCTCCAATCACAATATATTTAATATTCTGCATAAGACAAGCCAAATAATATAATGCAAAATTTGGAACCCCCCATCCACCACGTAGAATTGGAAGTGTCATAAATTTGGAAGCCCTACGCGCAGATTTCCAGCCCCATAAAAATATATCAACTATAAATTGTAATTTCCTCTGTTGTAGTCCAGGTATCTCCAAAGGTACCGACCGAAAATAGTACAACACTTTAGACAGAATAGACATTTTTAAGACATTGCGTCTCCCAACCAGCGACAGATGTAAGCATTCAAGTTTCTCCAGCTGATTTTTAACGGATTGTAATATATCTGTCCAGTTCACCATAACTAGCTCTTGAAGCGATAGCCTAATTGTAAGGCCAAGGTATTTAGCCTCCGGGGTAACCCGACAGTCATTAGGGCAGAGTCCTATTGAGCAAATAACCAGCGATTTCTGAATATTAAGCTTATACCCCGTCACATTACCAAATTCGCTAGTTAAATTTTCAATTTTGCGTAATGCTGATTCTGGATCAGATATTATGACGGCAACGTCATCAGCATAAGTTAATACACGTATGCTGCCCCCAGGTAACACCATAGTTTGTATGTGTTGAGATGACACCAGCATCTGTAAGAGTGGTTCGATGTACATGGCAAACAACATCGGCGAGCATGGACACCCCTGCCGTGTACCCCGAGTGATATTAACAGCTGCAGATTCATGGCCTGACAAACAAATCTTGGCCCTGGGACGTCTGTACATAACCTGTATAGCATATATAAATCGAGGTCCAAATCCCATTTTTTCCAAAATTGCCCACAAAAATGCCCATGCAACGCGATCGAACGCTTTTTCGGCGTCTAAAAACACCAAACAAATGTTCATACGAGTTAGAGCAGCATAGTCCAAAACTGCAATAACGCGATGTATATGATTGATCGTACCACGGCCTGGAAGGAAACCATGTTGTTGCTCAGAGACTAATGCTGGTACAACTTGAATCACCCGGTTTGCAAGGATTTTAGAATATAGTTTTGCATCTACATTAATAAGTGAAATAGGTCGGTAAGACCCAGGAAGATGCGAAGGCTTATCTTTCTTTTTAAATACGATTATACTTGCATTATCCCATGATGGAGGGGGGTGTCCAGCTTGGGCATCAATAAATGTTGCCAACATATCAGCTTTAATAATGGGAAATAGCACATGATATATTCCTAGAGGAAGTTTATCGGGGCCAGTAGCTTTCCCCAAAGCCAATTCTTTAAGTGCAGTCTCAAGCTCTTGCATTGTAATTGGTGCCTCTAGGTCTTCTTTATGTATAGAATCTAGCTGAGTTAGATCAAATTTATCAACAAACTGACCAATTAAATCAAAAGAAAGGTCTTCTTGGGTATAGAGGACTGTGTAATAATCGTGAAATACCTGGAGAATACCCTCCGATGACTCAACTAGAACACCTTGACTATTTTCTATAGATGTTATACGCTGTGCAGTCTGGCGCCCCCGCATTCTTTGAGCTAAACATCTTCCCACAGTCTCGCCATACTCATATCTCTCAGCACGATGAATTTTATATTGTCGTGCTATATCTTGACTCCACGCCCCATTAATCTTTGCCTTGCATCTTGCAACTTTATCTTGTGAGGCACTACTATCCTGATGCAACTAATATCACGTGTCAATTCACGCTCTGCATTTGTTAGATCATGTAGAAGTTGCTCAGTTATGTTTTTTTGTTTACGTTGTAGAGTCCAGCCATAGCTACACGTTTCACCACGTAATCCTGCCTTAAAACAGTCCCATACCATTGCATGAAAGGCAGAGCACCTATTAAGATCCAAAAACTGTTGGGCCCAGTCTAGAACTTGACGCACATAGATTTCATCCGAGAGAAGTTTCTTATTAAATGAGAAAGACCGTTGCATATGCTGGATTTTAAGCAAAGGCATGTCTATTACAATCGGAGCATGATCAGATGTAATACGTGGCATTACAGACATTCGAGAGCCTTCCGCCAGATGGCTAGGTAAAAAAATGTAGTCTAAGCACACAAATTTCTTAAGAGATGAAGAAAAAAAAGTAAAGCCTGGATCCCTCGGATTTGCCAAGGGCCACCCATCAATCAGCCCATGTTGAAGCAATAATTGCCGTAGCTCTCTGAATACCTTCGGCTTCCTACCTACATAACCACTAAATTTCAAATCCCAGGTATTAAGCTCACCATGAATATTAAAATCACCAAGTAAGAATAGGGGTGTACCTAAAAGAGCCAGCTCCACGTTCAAAAACTCTAACACTGCAGTATCATCAATATTTGATCCATATGCCGTGCATATCGTAGCTGCAACATTCCCTATAATACACTCAGCAATTGCCCAGCGTCCTAGACTATCGACTTTAGTCTTTCCTGTTGCAACTATGGACACCCGCCCCAATATAGCCACCCCCCGGTTCATGGTAGATTGTTGTGAGGCCGCCAATACTATATACCCAAAATCCCTCAGAACCTTCCTATTCGCCCATGGAATATGCGTCTCCTGGAGACATATTATATCCGGTTGAATCAAACGAATTTCATGCAGCACTCGCATTGTTAAGGCCGCATACATTGAATGAGCACATACGAATATTATAACTAGCCATCGCTTCTTAGTTGACTCATTAAACAGTGGCACCAATAATTAAATAAATAATTAAAGACAAGCAGTATATTTAGGCTTGAAACTTTCTGGCTTTGACCGAACTTTTCCCCCTTTACTCCCCATAACACCCCCGTGACCCCCTGACCCTCCACCTACCCCACCACACCCACCCCCCACCTCATGTGACCTTCCCCCAAAACTAAGGCAAAGGGGCCTATCGCCCCGTTGATGTGTGTGAGAACAGCTCTCAAGTTTGGACATATCCGTTTACATGAAAAAATAAAGCATGAGGGGACAAACCAATATAGAGAAACAGATATACAAAATTCATAACATCCCCTCACACTAGTGAATTCAAATATATAGAATTAAAACAAGGACTTTGCCTGCCACTGTTGTAGCACAAATTTAGGAAACAATGTGTAGTATGATCAGATAAAATTATTTGCTTTGCCTATTTTGCACACTTTGTATATAATGACTGTTTTATGAACTATACATTATGAAATTTGGTTGTTTTAAATTGCATATATTGTTGTTGTTTTATGGCTTTTATGATTTTAAAACAAAACGAATAAAGTGTATTTTGACTGACTTGAATTCAAATACTCCTTTGCTGGGGCCTCAGATGTAAAAAAACGATTCGGCCCTTTATACACAGTTTTTTTAAAGTAGACGGTTGGAGAAGAAAGACTTGATCACCCTTCAGTTGAAATGGAGCAATCAGCTGGCGCAATCGCCAGCGATTTTCTACAGTGGTGTGGCAGTAATCAGGGCGCACAAAAAATTTGATACCCTTTACAGAGCGTTTTTTATCCGGTCTTGCAAAATCGTATACTGTTTGTCTTGCCAGAAAGTTGTTTAAAGATATCAAAATGGCACGAGGATATTGATGGCCTTGAATGCCCCGTGATGGTCGCTGTCGGAATGGAAAACTGTGTGCCCGTTGGATCTCCTGAGACCAATGCCAATCCTTAACCTCCGGAAAGGCCTCTTCAAAAAGTTCAACCACAAACTGTTGCATGTCATGTCCCTCACGTCCTTCAGGCACTCCCAAAATCTGCAAATTATTGCTGCGTAGTCTATTCTCCAAATCGACCAGTTTTATATTGACATCATCTTTCTGAGCCTTAATACCATCAATGTCAGTTTTGTTATGTGCAACTTGATCTTCAAGTGAAGCAATGTGCCCTTCTGCCTCTGCCATTCTATCCGTAAAGTCATTACAAGATTTCGCCAGCCGTCGCACTGTATTCTGGAATTTTTTACAAGCAGTATGCGTTTTCAAATGTTCAGCTTTAGCCTCTAGGCATTGATCTGAGATAGCTTTCAAGATAATATCTAATGGGGCTTGGCTTGAGGTCCCAGGGCTATAGCTATAACTAGCTTGATCAGCAAAACCTGTTCGGCCCTCCTGGCCACATTGGTCCAGTATAGCCTCTTGATCTACTTCGGTCATACCCCCGTTGGAGATTTCCTCTCCCCAATTACTATCCACGTGTTGATTTACCATAGAGATAAATGTAGCTTCCTTGCTGGTATTTTCTAATGACGAAGTCTCCACTTCGTCCTCCAGGTCACCCTCCAAATCAGAGTCCCCGGTGTGTTCTGACAATGAATAGAACTCGCTGTCCTTACAGCTAGTTGGATCACCTTCTATCCCTTCTGCCCTAGAGGGATTCAGATGAATGCCCAAAGTTTGTGTAAGTTCAACACTATTATCAACATCAGCGTCAGCAATAGAGCCTTGAGCCAGAGCAGTTTGTGGTAGGGAAAGCACAGGGGAAACTGCTGGAGAGACAACTAGCTGCTCAAGCGCTTCCATCAAGGTTTTATCTTGATCAGTATCAGCCTCCAAAGCATCAGCGGTTTTGTTACCACCGTCTCCGACGGTCAAAGTTTTTACCACTGGATTTTTTAGTTTAATATTGAACATTTGCGGAATTTTCGGGGTACCCGTTTGGCTGGGATCCAAATCGTTATTACTGCCATCTTGTTTCGTCTTTGCCGCGAGAGCGGCCCGGGTCCCGATCTGGTTCTCCCCACTGGGTCTAGTTTTCCCACAGCGAGCTGTTTTTGGACCCATAGTAAGCTGATTAATTTTTTACTAAGCAGTGCGGAGAGGAGAGATAGTATATAAGCAGTTGAAAAAAAAACCAAAGTCTGTGGCTATAGTATCCAGAAATGTAAAGCGAGAAAAGTGTAACAAAGTTTCCAGTAGGTCACATACTCCAACTTAGAACAGTGTCAATATTGTCGATAATATCTTGCAGCTTGCTGCTTTTATAGCAACTTTGTAGCGATTTCAAGAAAAAAAGTCACCAGCCCTCTACGTTTCACCTCACCGCACCTCACCTCAGCCTTCAGTCCCCGGACTCCTACTGCCGCAAGCTTCCGCCGAATTCTCCTGGACCTCCACACGCCTCGGCGTCACGGCACTCCTCAACCTCTCTCACGAGAGACTGTCTATCGAACGCCGCCGGCGTTGCAATGCGTCTTGCCGCCTCCTCGCCTCCTCTCTACCTCGCCTCCTTCTCTCAGATCAGTGGGTGAATACAGCGGCACCAAGCCGCGAACCGCCACAGCCTGCGCCGACCGCCAGAAACTTCCACCACACCGTCGCAGTCGTCGTGTTCATCAAGTCAGGTCGCACACCCGGAAACACCTGGAGATAACCCACTGGGACCTCAGATAAGGTAAATCGCCGGATTGCCCAAACGGAGCTCCTCACACGCACGCCTGTCCTGCAGGCGCCATCTTGCCTCAAGTTGCTAGTTCTACTGTGACACAACTTTCTGCTGAATCATTTTATGTTAATCTTAAAGAGCATTGGTTACAGACTATGTCTTTCTTTCTTCATACAGATGATCCTTCCAAACCAACACGGAAGGAGCTGGCTAAAAGGGCCCGGCAACGGAGGCTGAAGGCGACTGTCGCTGAATATCGGCGGCTGGTGGCACAGGAGGAGGGGGACACGCAGTCGACCACTACATCGACCGCGACAGCTGCATCCTCCTCCGCGCTCCCTGGGTCAGCCAGTCAGCGCAGCAGGTCTCCAGCGGTACGGAGCTGGGGTACCGCAGCCACCCGCCACCGCCGAGCATCAAACAAATCAGCTGCCCCCCACAGCAGTACCAAAAAAAGGTTGCACCACCTTTCACTCAGGGTGTCCTACTTCGAGCAGGAGCTGTTGAACACCAAAACCCTGCTCGAGACCCTCCGCAAGGAGCATGCAGACCTGGCCCGAAAAGTGAACAACAGCCAGCAGTAGGAGGAGACTGTCCCTTGCCCCTTTTTTAAAGACTTCTGGGGGTGGGAATTTGGTGTTGGGGTTTTTGGACTTTTTACTGACATTAGTTGGGGTTAGGGAGGGGGGGTAGGTTGGGTCTTGTGGGAGATTATTTATGTTAGGGATATAAATATACTTTAAACTTTATCTTAGCATAGTGTTGTTTACTGCTTTTTATTGAAAAATATAAGTGGAATATACATTGGCAATTTGTATTTCTTGTATACAGTACATTTGTGCTTGCTTGAGGCTGGTGGGTGGAGGTTTAACAGTAAGTTTGTTTTCCTGAAACTTAAGTGGCATATTGATTCAAGTTGTGTAAGTAATTACTAATTGCCCAAATGTTTTCAAAACTAAGTGCCTCTCACAGAGTAATTGAATTCAATAGTCCTAGGACTTTACTAGTACTACCGTCAGCCTCTCGTCTCTCCTAATACTCCATTATACTACCTCCCCCCATACCCTTATCTTACCTGTAATTTGTGTTTGGAAATGGGGCTAGGCACAGGGCTGGCTGCACGGGAAATGGCGATTAAGGTTGGCAATCCTGGGCGGATGAAATGTCATCATTGCGGTGGTACTAGTGGTGTTACACAGTGGCAGTTGCAGTATATGAAAAAAAAGAAAATTAAACCTTGTTTGTCCTTACCGTAACATTAGAACGGTACGATAGAGAATATAGCAGGTGACAGTACACTAGAACAGTGCCACAATGTAGCCTAACAAATGGTAAAGTATTGAAAGTATAAGTAGTACTTGCGTTGAATTTCTTTGACATTGGCTACTACTACAAGAAATAGTACTGAAGGTGAAGGACACAGCAGCGTAATAATTTGCCACGTCTAGGAGGAGGATGTTCTTGATGATCAATCAAGTTGATGGCGCACATGAAAATCTGCATTCATTTGCCAATAGTGACTCTGTGTCAAGCTGAGTAAGAATATATCCTCGGATTCCTTCACCAGCCTGTTGCTATGACCTTATCCTCCCCAGCAAGTGTGTGGAATTATTGCTGTCATTTAGTCACACATCAATCAAAACCACACAGCCCGGGGGAAGAGGGTTAGGGTTTGAAAAATGGATGGGAATGGGGGTTTTTGGTAAAGTTTTGTTGAGAGAAGAAAAAAAAAGCACAGCATGGACAAACAATAATTGAAGATAAACAAATCTTTGGGTACAAAGCTATCCATAAATCTTTTAAGTGACATAAATGAAGTGCATGCACTACTGCATGCATGGTTACTGAAAAGTAAGTAGTACTTTTGACAACCATGAATAAAAGAATGCAACAGTACAGGGCTGCAGTAATAATTATGCGTTTTCACTTGCCTATCTCTGCACTCAGAGAAACACTTCGTACATTAAATTAGGTTTGAAAAATAGCAGAAGTAAAACCTATACAATGGCTGTAGGGATGAATTTAGAAGCAGAGATCAAAGAAATGCAGAGTCACACTCATAGAAGTTCACAGCAATAACATTACTTAAAAGATCATTAGAAAAGAACGGATACTGTATCTGTATGTTGTTGTAGTTGTCCTGTTGAATTTGGTAAGTTGCATGCATCCAACCATTCCTCTTATTAGCGGGACTCCTCCATTCCATCTGACGCTCCGTCCATTAATGTTGGGGACCAGAAGACACCCTGTCCACTGCCTGCCTGGCAGATGCTGAATTGCAGCTCGCTAATGTGAAGCCTGACTTCATCCTTTTTTTCCCATTGCACAGGCTGAAACCCGGCCTGTGATTATTGATGGGAAAACAGGAAGTGATATTAGAACACCACTGACAAATAAATATAAGGTATGTACGCTGTGTAGTGCAAAAAGTCACACTGAGTTTCCTAATAGACAGTACAATATTTTTGAAAGTGCGTACTCTTTCTGAGTCTCCTTTTGAAGGATAAATAAGTATGGGCGAATTAATTTAGCGGACCTTTCCCCTCAAGATAGGTGTACTGTAAACTGTGTTTTAGAACAAAATGTGACCTTCCCAGCAGTGCTCCCAGACCCTTACTAAATCCAGTCGCAAAAATGTAGAAGACCCCCAATCAGATCTCCAAAAACGAGGCCTAGTAGAAAATGGTGACAAAACGTACTTTGAAAGTAAAGTAGGCCCAAATCCCCCCTTACCCACCATGGATTGTATTCAAACCACTTGCAAGCAAGCAAAAGTATCCATACCCCGAATTGCTCCAAGACTCGCAAACCCCCCCAAATACCAGGAACGCCCCACCAACAGCCCCCCGAAAACGGTAGAGTGAGCGAAATCTCAGAAAATGCTAAAACTTTTTCCCCAGGGATTGTCTCCAAAACACTTTCTTTCGGGTATTAGACCTTCCCAGCAATGGCCCCAGAACTGTCAACCCGGGCGAAAACAAGTTTACCACCCCCAACAAGCCAAAAGGCAAAACCCGGGAAAAGCCACACTTAGAAAACGGTGTGCCTACCTGGAATTCAGTCCAAATGCGCTCTGCAGCTAGGCCCCAACTCCCCTTTTCCACCATGGATTTCCTGTAAAACAAATGCAATCAACATTAGAATGTGCCAGCAGTGCTCCCAGACCCCAAACCCCACCCACAAAAACCTGGAAGCCCCCCAAACAGCACCCCAAAGACAGGCAAGTGAGCAAAAACGCAAAAACCTTTTCACCATGGATTTGGTCCAAAACACTTGATTCCGATATTAGACCTTCCAAGCTATGCCCCCAGACCCCGGCACCCACCCGCAAAAAATCAGAACACCCCCCAAACAGGCAAAAAGCAAAAATGGGCCTACCTTCAATTCAGTCCAAATACGCTGTGCAGCTAGGCCCTATCTCCCTTTTTCCACCATGGATTTCCTGAAAAACAAATGCAATCAACATTAGACGGTGCTAGCAGTGCTCCCAGACACCAAAACCCACCCACAAAAACCTGGAAGTCCCCCAAACAGCACCCCAAAGACAGGCAAGTGAGCAAAAACGCAAAAACGTTTTCACCATGGATTTGGCCCAAAACACTTGATTCTGATATTAGACCTTCTGAGCTATGCCCCCAGACTTCTGCAGCCACCCGCAAAAAAGCAGAACACCCCCCAAACAGGCAAAAAGCAAAAATGGGCCTACCTTCAATTCAGTCCAAATACGCTGTGCAGCTAGGCCCTAACTCCCCTTTTCCACCATGGATTTCCTGAAAAACAAATGCTATCAACATTAGACTGTGCCAGCAATGCTCCCAGACCCCAAAACCCACCCACAAAAACCTAGAAGCCCCCCAAACAGCACCCCAAAGACAGGCAAGTGAGCAAAAATGCAAAAAGTTTTTCACCATGGATTTGGTCCAAAACACTTGATTCCGATATTAGACCTTCCGAGCTACGCCCCCAGACCCCTGCAGCCACCCGCAAAAAAGCAGAACACCCCCAAACAGGCAAAAAGCAAAAATGGGCCTACCTTCAATTCAGTCCAAATACGCTGTGCAGCTAGGCCCTAACTCCCCTTTTCCACCATGGATTTCCTGAAAAACAAATGCTATCAACATTAGACTGTGCCAGCAATGCTCCCAGACCCCAAAACCCACCCACAAAAACCTAGAAGCCCCCCAAACAGCACCCCAAAGACAGGCAAGTGAGCAAAAATGCAAAAAGTTTTTCACCATGGATTTGGTCCAAAACACTTGATTCCGATATTAGACCTTCCGAGCTACGCCCCCAGACCCCTGCAGCCACCCGCAAAAAAGCAGAACACCCCCAAACAGGCAAAAAGCAAAAATGGGCCTACCTTCAATTCTGTCCAATTGTGCTGTGGAGCTAGGCCCGAACTCCCCTTTTCCACCATGGATTTCCTGAACAACAAATGCAATCAACATTAGACTGTGGCAGCAGTGCTCCCAGACCCCATAACCCACCCCCAACAACCTAAAAGCCCCCCAAACAGCACCCCAAAGACAGGCAAGTGATCAAAAGCGCAAAAACTTTTACTGCTCCGATTTTCTCCAAACCACTTTTATCCGGTAATAGACCTTCCCAGCAATGCCCCAGACCCGTCAACTCACCCGCAAAGAAGTAGAACACCCCCACAAGTGCAGAGTCTTTCTTCATTGGGCGTAATCCAGCCATCTACTTTGAGGGAAATAGGAGTCTGGAGGAGGAGGATAGAGTAGCATGTTCTTGTGAACTTGTGAACCTGAGGAATGCAGACTGCGGCACCTTCAAATCAATAAGCAAATAAGTGAAGACAGTTCTGCTGATGGGCTTGTTTTTGTGATTAGGTGATTAAAGTTTTTTTTATATAGATTTTGCAAAACAAAGAAAGACAGACACACAGGAATAAAAGTGAATAAGGAAGAAAAAGAAAGTTAGTGATTCATTGACTCATTTTCAGGGCTCGGTGTCAGGGAAGAAGAGCTCGTCCTCAAACTCTGCGAATTCAGACAGGAGTAGGTCAGTTAACAGAGAAGAACTTCCCTCATCTAAGTTGTGTCCTCCTCGTCTTCTTCCTGCGTGCATTCTCGTATTTTGTAATCTGGTGGTATGAGGTGCTGATTCATCTTGATCATTGTTAACCTCTCCACATTTTTGGGCGCGAGGCGGGTCCTTTTGGAAGTTTTGGAAGTTACAATGCCACCAGCAGCACTGAAAACACATTCAGAAGACACGCTTGCGAGAGGGCAAGACAAGTAATTTATAGCCAGGTTGGCCACACATCTCTTTTCCCATGCCAATACGCCAATGGGTCATGATGAACATAGACCTCTGTTGAGTCATTCAGATAGGCCTGCACCATCGACTCAAGGTTCTCCAGGGTTACTCCACTTTGCTTACTTTTTTCTGGGACCTTTTGAGAAGCAAACCCAAGCTGAGTTAGCCAATCCTCTTCTTCACACAATGTTACTGTTGTGTCTGGTGCAGATGATACGGTTGCTGGTGTCGTTAATGGCTGAGAGGGAAAATCACTCACTTCTTCCACAGCCACAGATGCAGAAGTGGATTTTTTTGACTCCGGATGGCCTGCTGATGCTGATGTACTGCCTTTTCCTTCAATTTCCTGCCGTTCTCTTTCAAACCGAGTGGCTGACACAGCTAGCCAATGTTTGTACTTTGTAACATCTGCATCATCAAAAGGAAAGAATACTTTGCCTGCCACTGCCTTTTTGTACCATGGATCCAGAATAGCAGCAGAAATGTAATGCTGTTCTGTGTGGATCTTTTCAAGACGTTCATCGCAAAGTAGGCGCTGTAATAACTTCTCCGCCAACTCAAATGCTTCTTGCTTTCTATCTTTTTGAAACGTTGAAGACACCGCCTTCAGTTGGTGCTCTAGCATGCACAACAATGGGATAACTATTCCCAAAATTACAGTCCTCCCTGCTGACTGCACGCGTGAAGACCTCAAAAGGACGAAGCATGTCTGTCAGGCTTTTAACTGGCTCTCATTGCTCTACCTGTATCCTCAGGTCTATCATAGGTCTACCCAGTTTAAAGAAATACTGATCGACTATCGCATACTGCTCATACAGACGCTCAAGCATGTAGAAGGTTGAGTTCCAACGTGTTACCACCTCCTGGATGAGTGCTTTCACTGGCACTTTACGTTCATGTTGCAGGCACCTCAGCTGCTTCCGGGCCTTAAAAGAATGGTTGAAATGTGTGCACATTTTTCGGCAGGTGGTCAGTAACTCGTACACTGGACTTTCTTCACTCAAGAATTTTTTAATAACCAGATTTATACAGTGCGTCAACCACGGCACTCTGAAATAGTTACCCTTATCCATGGCCTTAACTACATTGGCGCCATTATCCGTGGAAACATAACCAATCATGCGTTTTCTTGGGGACAGCCATTGAAAGACCTTTGTTTTAAACTCATGCAAAATGTTTTCTCCTGTATGATTTTTCTCCATGGCAAACATGGCTAGTGTTGCATGTTTCCGAGCAGCTTTATAAACTTTGTCCGTGTCAACACCTGCGTTTACCTTTGCTTTAACCCCTGAAAAAGAGACCCAGTGTGCAGTGATGCACATCTAATCAAGGGCTTTGCAACTGGTCCACATGTCTGTTGTCAGATGTATAGTGTGAACAGCACTCTTCTGCAAAGCTGCCCCAATCACCTCCAGCACATCTTCATGTAGTGCTGGAACCGCAACTCTGGCAAAATAGAACCGGCTAGGAACCTTCCATTTAGGGCACTAATTCAAGAAAACCCACCCCTTCCACAAAAGAAAAAGAGAGAAGGTCCAGCGCTAGCATTTAAGCCAGCTTAGTGTTATACAGACGCGCCGTTGGGTGGTTGCATTGAAATGGCGCATCTGAAAACAACATGCTTCTAATGGTGGGTGGACCATTTTACGGGATGATGATGACTTCTTCGACCCAGTTACGCTTAGTGATGATGAACTTTTTCGCATTGGTGTCTCACTCTCTCCCACACTCTTAGTGTGGCTCATATATCTTGCAGGGGGTGTGCTGCTGACAGGGGTACTGGGTGTAACTGAAAAAATGTTTGACGCTTCTTCCTCCTCATAATCATCAGATGAAACATCAACGGATACAATTTGTTGACTTGCAATTCGGGCTGCCTTGATCTCCCTTAGGTGCGCATGCCATTTGACAGTGTGCTGTCTCTCAAGATGACCTCTCTGGCCTCCGGTACCATAGTTGGTACCAAGCTTACCACGACTAACTCGAACCTTACAAATGGTACAAATGACTATGTTTTCCCTTGTTGGGCTAACACTAAAGAAGTCCCAAACTGCGGACTTCAAATGTCTGTGGGGGGCGAAGGAGGCGATACTGGGAATGCTAATGCCAGATGAAGTGGAGGATGTGTGTTGCCCAAATTTACTACGTTGTGCACTTACAACACCACTAATTGAGGAAATGGAGGTCGAGCTGGATGGAGGTCCCTTCTGGCGAGAAAATATGGAAGCTGTAGGTGGTGGTGTACTAGTTAACTGCATTGGTGGTGGTCCCATTGACACGTCGCCAACATCATGCTCAGCAGCATTTTGGGATAGGGTAAAAATGTCTGTTTGCTGCATGCCCGCTGAGGCTGGAGTGACGTCTATGATGACTGCGTCGTCGTCGTGAGAGTCTTCATCAGCAGGAGTATACGCTACTTCTTGTTCAGCGTCATCATCACACTCCATAACTATGAGACTTTCGGGGACCTTCCTTTTACGCTTAGCTACCTTTGTCAGATCATGGTGTGCCTCACTCTGAGACGGCAGTGGTGGTTCCCAATTTTCATCCATATCATCAGAAGGAAGGGGGCTTGAAGAAGATGTAGACACCATCCTTGATCTTTTCCTTGCTGGGGATCTGGAAGACAATGAATGATCAGGAGGAGTGGCTTCCTCAAATGATACCTCAGCTTGAATGTCGATTTCCTGATGTGCCCCTACTTCGGGAGGAACAACTATTGTGGGCACTTGTGCCGCTCCATGCACCTCTGCTTGCTCCTCTCCTTGTGCCGCCTCTCCTTCCACATGTACTTGGGCTTGTACTTGCACATGTGGTTGTTGTTGCGGCTGTGGTTGGTGAACACTCGTCAGATGAGTTACAACAACCTGTGTTGATTGAGGGATGCTGCTACTTTCTTGCGATGAGCCAACATCACTGGTTGATGGTGATTGAACAACTATACTGGCTGCCTCTGCAGCACTCAAGGGCTTGGACCTAAGTTGGCGTGGTGGTGGTGGCACTGAGCCCAATGGAGCGGAGGTGCTGCTCCCAGCTTGGTCCCCAGCAGACTCCCGCTGCTGCTGCAGGCGTACTTTTTTGTTCCCCAAAAAATGCGGCGGTCGGCACACCAGTCTCCTTAGTAAGTGGCGCCACTTGCTTCTTCTGCTCCTTACTGGCAACTTTCTTGCTAGAGGAGCTACGGGCAACTTTTTTTGGGGCCATCTTCTTCAGATGTCAGAACAGCAGGCCGCAGTTGCACAAGTTGCAGAGTTGTCTGTGGCCACACGTGAGGTTGTGCTGCACACACCGCAGCAGGACTTGTTCCTGGCACTGATGAGGAACGATGAGGCTGATGATTCGTCTTTCTGCACCTAAAAGCAAACGAAGCCAGAGGAACATCACTTAAATAAATGTTGCATATGTAGCACTTCAATTAATAGTTTGCAAGTAAGCATTTTTATTATACCCACCCCCAAAATGGAAAGACCAATAAAATGCACCACTGACAGAGTACCCCTGGGCATAATGGATGAAAGCATGGCAGACTGGGTGCAGGCCTATGGCACAACAAAGCACACTGCCTGGCTTCAAAATGGCCCCTAGACCCCCACCCACATGGCCAGGCCCTGCCTGGACCAGGCCTCAAAATGGCCCCCACCCACATGGCTATGCCCCATCAACACCCCAAAAAATCAAAAAAGACACAAAAATCCCCACAATCAAATGCCATCCATGCCCTCCATGATGTTTACATTAAAGAGACCCCACAGAACGACTCAGTCCATGCACCACCGAGTACCCCTGGGCAAAAAGCCCCAACAACAGCCAAAAAATCGAAAAACACACAAAAATCACCACAATCCATTGCTATCCATGCCCTCCATGATGTTTACATTAAAGAGACCCCACAGAAAGACTCAGTCCATGCACCACTGAGTACCCCTGGGCAAAAGGCCCCAACAACAGCCAAAAAATCGAAAAACACACAAAAATCACCACAATCCAATGCCATCCATGCCCTTAATCATGTTCAAATTCAAGACACCCCACAGAAAGACTCGGTCCATGCACCACTGAGTACCCCTGGGCATAATGGATGAAAGCATGGCAGACTGGGTGCAGGCCTACGGCACAACAAAGCACACTACCTGGATTCAAAATGGCCCCTAGACCCCCACCCACATGGCCAGGCCCTGCCTGGACCTGGCCTCAAAATGGCCCCCACCCACATGGACAGGCCCCAGCACCACCCCCAAAAATCGAAAAACACATAAAAATCACCACAATCCAATGCCATCCATGCCCTCAATGATGTTTACAATCCAGACACCCCACAGAAAGACTAGGCCCACGCACCACTGAGTACCCCTGGGCATAATGGATGAAAGCATGGCAGACTGGGTGCAGGCCTATGGCACAACAAAGCACACTGCCTGGCTTCAAAATGGCCCCTAGACCCCCACCCACATGGCCAGGCCCTGCCTGGACCAGGCCTCAAAATGGCCCCCACCCACATGGCCATGCCCCATCAACACCCCAAAAAATAAAAAAAAACACACAAAATCACCACAATCAAATGCCATCCATGCCCTCCATGATGTTTACATTAAAGAGACCCCACAGAACGACTCAGTCCATGCACCACCGGGTACCCCTGGGCAAAAAGCCCCAACAACAGCCAAAAAATCGAAAAACACACAAAAATCACCACAATCCATTGCTATCCATGCCCTCCATGATGTTTACATTAAAGAGACCCCACAGAAAGACTCAGTCCATGCACCACTGAGTACCCCTGGGCAAAAGGCCCCAACAACAGCCAGAAAATCGAAAAACCCACAAAAATCACCACAATCCAATGCCATCCATGCCCTTAATCATGTTCAAATTCAAGACACCCCACAGAAAGTCTCGGTCCATGCACCACTGAGTACCCCTGGGCATAATGGATGAAAGCATGGCAGACTGGGTGCAGGCCTACGGCACAACAAAGCACACTACCTGGATTCAAAATGGCCCCTAGACCCCCACCCACATGGCCAGGCCCTGCCTGGACCTGGCCTCAAAATGGCCCCCACCCACATGGACAGGCCCCAACACCACCCCCAAAAATCGAAAAACACATAAAAATCACCACAATCCAATGCCATCCATGCCCTCAATGATGTTTACAATCCAGACACCCCACAGAAAGACTAGGCCCACGCACCACTGAGTACCCCTGGGCATAATGGATGAAAGCATGGCAGACTGGGTGCAGGCCTATGGCAAAACAAAGCATACTGCCTGGCTTCAAAATGGCCCCTAGACCCCCACCACATGGCCAGGCCCTGCCTGTACCAGTCCTCAAAATGGCCCCCACCCACATGGCCATGCCCCATCAACACCCCAAAAAAATAAAAAAACACACAAAAATCACCACAATCCAATGCCATTCATGCCTTCCATGATGTTTCCATTAAAGAGACCCCGCAGAAAGACTCAGTCCATGCACCACTGAGTACCCCTGGGCAAAAGGCCACAACAACAGCCAAAAAATCGAAAAACACATAAAAATCACCACAATCCAATGCCATCCATGCCCTCCATGATGTTTACATTAAAGAGACCCCACAGAAAGACAAGGCCCATGCACCACTGAGTACCCCTGGGCATAATGGATGAAAGCATGGCAGACTAGGTGCAGGTCTATGGCACAACAAAGCACACTGCCTGGCTTCAAAATGGCCCCTAGACCCCCATCACATGGCCAGGCCCTGCCTGTACCAGTCCTCAAAATGGCCCCCACCCACGTGGCCATGCCCCATCAACACCCCAAAAAATCGAAAAACACTCAAAAATCACCACAATCCAATGCCATCCATACCCTCCATGATGTTTACATTAAAGAGACCCCACAGAAAGACTCAGTCCATGCACCACTGAGTATCCCTTGGGCAAAAGGCCCCAACAACAGCCAAAAAATCAAAAACATACAAAAATCACCACAATCCAATGCCATCCATGCCCTCCATGATGTTTACATTAAAGAGACCCCACGGAAAGACTCAGTCCATGCACCACTGAGTACCCCTGGGCAAAAGGCCCCAACAACAGCCAAAAAATCGAAAAACACACAAAAATCACCACAATCCAATGCCATCCATGCCCTCCATGATGTTTACATTAAAGAGACCCCACGGAAAGACTCAGTCCATGCACCACTGAGTACCCCTGGGCAAAAGGCCCCAACAACAGCCAAAAAATCGAAAAACACACAAAAATCCCCACAATCAAATGCCATCCATGCCCTCCATGATGTTTACATTAAAGAGACCCCACAGAACGACTCAGTCCATGCACCACCGAGTACCCCTGGGCAAAAAGCCCCAACAACAGCCAAAAAATCGAAAAACACACAAAAATCACCACAATCCATTGCTATCCATGCCCTCCATGATGTTTACATTAAAGAGACCCCACAGAAAGACTCAGTCCATGCACCACTGAGTACCCCTGGGCAAAAGGCCCCAACAACAGCCAAAAAATCGAAAAACACACAAAAATCACCACAATCCAATGCCATCCATGCCCTTAATCATGTTCAAATTCAAGACACCCCACAGAAAGACTCGGTCCATGCACCACTGAGTACCCCTGGGCATAATGGATGAAAGCATGGCAGACTGGGTGCAGGCCTACGGCACAACAAAGCACACTACCTGGATTCAAAATGGCCCCTAGGCCCCCACCCACATGGCCAGGCCCTGCCTGGACCTGGCCTCAAAATGGCCCCCACCCACATGGACAGGCCCCAGCACCACCCCCAAAAATCGAAAAACACATAAAAATCACCACAATCCAATGCCATCCATGCCCTCAATGATGTTTACAATCCAGACACCCCACAGAAAGACTAGGCCCACGCACCACTGAGTACCCCTGGGCATAATGGATGAAAGCATGGCAGACTGGGTGCAGGCCTATGGCACAACAAAGCACACTGCCTGGCTTCAAAATGGCCCCTAGACCCCCACCCACATGGCCAGGCCCTGCCTGGACCAGGCCTCAAAATGGCCCCCACCCACATGGCCATGCCCCATCAACACCCCAAAAAATAAAAAAAAACACACAAAATCACCACAATCAAATGCCATCCATGCCCTCCATGATGTTTACATTAAAGAGACCCCACAGAACGACTCAGTCCATGCACCACCGGGTACCCCTGGGCAAAAAGCCCCAACAACAGCCAAAAAATCGAAAAACACACAAAAATCACCACAATCCATTGCTATCCATGCCCTCCATGATGTTTACATTAAAGAGACCCCACAGAAAGACTCAGTCCATGCACCACTGAGTACCCCTGGGCAAAAGGCCCCAACAACAGCCAGAAAATCGAAAAACCCACAAAAATCACCACAATCCAATGCCATCCATGCCCTTAATCATGTTCAAATTCAAGACACCCCACAGAAAGTCTCGGTCCATGCACCACTGAGTACCCCTGGGCATAATGGATGAAAGCATGGCAGACTGGGTGCAGGCCTACGGCACAACAAAGCACACTACCTGGATTCAAAATGGCCCCTAGACCCCCACCCACATGGCCAGGCCCTGCCTGGACCTGGCCTCAAAATGGCCCCCACCCACATGGACACACCCCAACACCACCCCCAAAAATCGAAAAACACATAAAAATCACCACAATCCAATGCCATCCATGCCCTCAATGATGTTTACAATCCAGACACCCCACAGAAAGACTAGGCCCACGCACCACTGAGTACCCCTGGGCATAATGGATGAAAGCATGGCAGACTGGGTGCAGGCCTATGGCAAAACAAAGCATACTGCCTGGCTTCAAAATGCCCCCTAGACCCCCACCACATGGCCAGGCCCTGCCTGTACCAGTCCTCAAAATGGCCCCCACCCACATGGCCATGCCCCATCAACACCCCAAAAAAATCAAAAAACACACAAAAATCACCACAATCCAATGCCATTCATGCCTTCCATGATGTTTCCATTAAAGAGACCCCGCAGAAAGACTCAGTCCATGCACCACTGAGTACCCCTGGGCAAAAGGCCACAACAACAGCCAAAAAATCGAAAAACACATAAAAATCACCACAATCCAATGCCATCCATGCCCTCCATGATGTTTACATTAAAGAGACCCCACAGAAAGACAAGGCCCATGCGCCACTGAGTACCCCTGGGCATAATGGATGAAAGCATGGCAGACTAGGTGCAGGTCTATGGCACAACAAAGCACACTGCCTGGCTTCAAAATGGCCCCTAGACCCCCATCACATGGCCAGGCCCTGCCTGTACCAGTCCTCAAAATGGCCCCCACCCACATGGCCATGCCCCATCAACACCCCAAAAAATCGAAAAACACTCAAAAATCACCACAATCCAATGCCATCCATACCCTCCATGATGTTTACATTAAAGAGACCCCACAGAAAGACTCAGTCCATGCACCACTGAGTATCCCTTGGGCAAAAGGCCCCAACAACAGCCAAAAAATCAAAAACATACAAAAATCACCACAATCCAATGCCATCCATGCCCTCCATGATGTTTACATTAAAGAGACCCCACGGAAAGACTCAGTCCATGCACCACTGAGTACCCCTGGGCAAAAGGCCCCATCAACAGCCAAAAAATCGAAAAACACACAAAAATCACCACAATCCAATGCCATCCATGCCCTCAATCATGTTCAAATTCAAGACACCCCACAGAAAGACTAGGCTCATGCACCACTGAGTACCACTGGGCATAATGGATGAAAGCATGGCAGACTGGGTGCAGGCCTATGGCAAAACAAAGCACACTGCCTGGCTTCAAATTGGCCCCTAGACCCCCACCACATGGCCAGACCCTGCCTGTACCAGTCCTCAAAAGGGCCCCCACCCACATGGCCATGCCCCATCAACACCCCAAAAAATCGAAAAACACACAGAAATCACCACAATCCAATGCCATCCATGCCCTCCATGATGTTTTCATTAAAGAGACCCCACAGAAAGACTCAGTCCAAGCACCACTGAGTACCCCTGGGCAAAAGGCCCCAACAACAGCCAAAAAATCGAAAAACACCCAAAAATCAACACAATCCAATGCCATCTATGCCCTCCATGATCTTTTCATTAAAGAGACCCCACAGAAAAACTCAGTCCATGCACCACTGAGTATCCCTTGGCAAAAGGCCCCAACAACAGCCAAAAAATCGAAAAACACACAAAAATCACCACAATCCAATGCCATCCATGCCCTCCATGATGTTTACATTAAAGAGACCCCACAGAAAGACTCAGTCCATGCACCACTGAGTACCCCTGGGCAAAAGGCCCCAACAACAGCCAAAAAATCGAAAAAAAACCACAAAAATCACCACAATCCAATGCCATCCATGCCCTAAATCATGTTGAAATTCAACAAAACAGTTGTATCATGCACCATAACTAACCCTGGTCCTACTGGATACTGTGGCTACCCACAATATATTTTATTTAATGTTCTGAAAAAGTTCCAACATTGTAGTTGCAGCAACTGTAACGCCCCAAACAAACTTACTTGTGAAATTTCTAATCCAAAAGTGATCCAAAGAAAGTCAAAAAGGCCTCAAATCCAAATATCCAGCAGCATCCACAAAAAGTAATCCTTCCAGGTCAAGATCCAAAACAAAGTGACCAGGACATGAACAAAGCACTGGGAGGAGCCTGCTGGACAGGAACAGGAAGTTGGAGACTGTGGGGCAATTCCTTCCTCCCCCCCCCCCCCCCCCAATGCCAAATGGACTCCTTGCAAAAAACGTGCAGGCAAATGTCAACCTGAGGAGTTATTCTGATAAAAATCATCATGTTCAGAAGGTTTATGCTGCCTGCTGGTGGATTTCTTGTGCAGAATTGCAAATTTAGCAATTTCGCTAACGCGAGATTGTTGCTGCGCGCCGCATCTAGGTGTTCGCAATTGTTTACTCCCGCGATGCGTGATCACGGGCTTTTATGACGTACTCGCGTTGACAAACTCTCGCTGTGCAAGGTGGCAAGCCGCGATGACGTTATTTGCGGTTGACAAACTCCCGCTGGATCCCGCAGCAAGATCCAAAATGGCGCCGCACACGCAAACATGGAGAAAAACAACTCTTCAAACGCTGAATGACGGAAGTGAACGCCGCGCGCCGCAATATTGTATCACCAAGCAAAAAAATCTGTTGTGTCCGAATTTGCGAATTTTCTGCAAATTTGCAAGAATTCGCGGATCGCGACTTTGCCAAAAAAACACAAATTCCGCGAGCGGAACGGATTTTACGCCCATACTTACCAATAACTTCAAAAAGCGGAATACTAATATTCGAGCAAACAATTTCAATACAATCAGACAATCAGTTTTGTCGTATATCACAACCTTACCCAGCCTGTTATGGACAGTTTCTTCGTCATCCCCATCCAGAGCTCGTTTTTCCTCTCAGTCCAAAAAATGCGGCGTTCCTGTAAGGTCCCAGTCAGGACCGCAGGTCACTCGAGAGAAGTCAGTTCGGAGCCGGTGAAGTTCAGTTGATTGGCAGCCAGACGAGGGTCTCTTTCAGGCAGGTGCACTCCAATCGTTTAGATGTTCACTCCGTCGTTAGGACCTCTCTCACCGGACCCACGTGTCGCTGATTGGCCCGACGTTGGTGCACCAATTGATGAAAAGCAGTGTGACTCCCAAGACTTTCGATGCCCCTTGGAAGGCGCTGAAAACTGGAAGGCGAAGAACAGGTTTATTTCTCTAGAGGAGAGTACATCACATCAAACACTGGGGCTATCATCAGGAGGTGCTGTAGCTGCATCTCCGTGGCATGGCCTTTTATATGCTTTTTCGTCAGTTTATTACATGGTCAAACATTCCTGGCATCAGTTTATTGCATAGTCAAAAATCCTTGGAATCCCCGCCTCAAGCTAGTTCCCACACAAACCCAGCAGCAATCGTCCCTCCACCCAGATCTAACAGATGATCGCTATCTTGCAGCTGGACATTCCGACAGGATCTAAAAGTATGTGGGATCGGTCAGATCTTAGGGTTCGTGTCTTTGATTAGATCAGGCCCCTTTGTTGGTGAAACAAGCCCTGCCCTGTGCGGGTAATAAACTATGTCCACAGGGGTTGGTTAGTGCCTGGGACCAGATTGAGTGGCCAGGTGCAGGGAATGACTCTGGGGCATTGTCATGCTGACAAGGTTTTACGACCCTGGTACATGTGTTCAGGCTTGGTCAGAGCGCGGGGGGATGATAGCGAGGTCGGGGTGATTCACAGGTGACCAGCAGAGTATGAAATGGCCACGATGTCTAAAATGGTTGCTGCTTACGCGCACGTAAAGGTCCTCACTAAGCAAGATGGCGCCGGCAATGTTCATATTTGTCGTTTTATTTTCTACAGTAGTACCATGCCCCCATTGTATTTTTGTGTTATTACTGCTGTACAACGGAGTTGCACAAAAAACTGTTATGTGCTGGATGTTTGCAGGGTTCTCTTTTGACCACACACACAACACACCTATTACACAAACACACACAAATACACCTACACATCCAACACATCCTCACACACATACACACATGAACGTGCATGGTAGGAGCCAGACGCCTCCAGAGGGTGGGATACAAGTCCTGTCCGCAGACCATCTGAAAATACATCAGTAATTACATCACTGTGCTTTTTTTTTTTTTTTTTTTTTTAAACCTTTATTAGTTGCGTACAGCACAGAGTCATGACAGTTACAGCATCTGCAGTTCAATAAGTCAATTTGTATGGTACATTCAGCAGAGAGAAAAACAAGCAAGAGAACAATGGAAACATCATCCGATCAGTGGCTAGTACAATGCAAATAAATCCCCCAGTGTCTCACAGTGGGAGGCCATGCGTCTATGAACCTTCCAGTCTATCCAGTTGGGGGGTCGCAGGGAGAAGGGGGCCTCCCCCCTCCGTATACAGGTGGAATATCAGGTATGTCGGCGCGTTAGCGCAGCCCACCCCGATCCTGAATCGTCTTTGTCCTTAACAGTCCGCTAAGTGCTTCACCTTGTGTAGTGGCGCGTCTCCTGGGCAGCTAGGGTGTGCCGCTCCGCCCAGCACCTCGGCTTGAGTTATGTGTAAGGGTGACCTAGTTGAGATTCAACTGAATGTGGTGTGCCGCATTCTCCCACTCAGGTGCCGCCTACAGCTTCGTGCTAGTTCAGTATTCGTTGTGTATATATCCCCAACAGCCCATAGTGCCGTACCAGTGGGAGGGTTATCAAAATCTGTCCCTAAGGTCGTATCTCATGGATCTCAATTATCCCAGTCTCCCCCACGACAGTCCATCAACAGGCAAGTTATCCCCTCCCGAGTTAGGTGGATCCAATTACTACCTATAATGTGAGATGTGGCAAGGTGAGTGCAGTGTGAAGCACTGATATGCTCATGGGCCCGGAACCGGCTCGTCCTCTCCAGAGGAGTCACTTTGCATCGCCTGAGAAAGCCAGTACACCTGTAAGGGGGACCAGAAGTCACTCGGAGCGCAGCGGGCGGGTAACAGCTCTGCATAAACGCCATGTTGTTCCTGACAGTATTGGAGGTCGTCCAACCATTCCTTAAACTTCGGCGCCCTCCCCCTCCCCCACCTACAAGCAATCCTCCGCTTGGCGAGGAGTAACGCAGTGTCAACAAATTTACGATCCGACTTGGGCACATTTCTGGTATAACCTAGTAGCATCACTATCGGATCCAGAGGGAGAGGGCCAGCAATCATTATCTGGAGGGCAGCATGTACCTGTTCCCAGTAATTTTGTATTGCTCCACATTCCCATGCGAGATGTAGGAAGCCCGCGCCTTCCGCTCGGCATCTAGCGCATCTATCATCCTCCGAGAGGCGAAACCTCAACTTTCTGACTGGTGTATAATAGTATCTTTGCACAAACTTGTAGTGAATGATTTTCAATCGACAGCTGGAGGATATTCTAGCCGTGACTGAGCAGCAATACCTCCACTGTTCATCCGTGAGTGCGATAGGTAGTTCCGTCTCCCAGTCAGCACGTGCTTTAGACAGCACGGTCGGACGCTGCCCACGAATGGCGGCATAGAGTTTAGACACCAAGTGCTTGCCATCCGATACTAGCATGACGTGCAGTGGCAGTGCCGTCCCTGGTTCCTCCGGGAAGTTAGGGAGAATATCTCGCATACCCTGCCGGAGTCGAATGTAGTAGAACACCTCCATAGGTGTCGGGGGAGCAGTCTGGAACATCTGATCTTTGGTACGGAACAATCCATCCCGGAATAAGTCGCCCCACGTATTAAGGTGTAAGCGGTTGCACATTGACCGGAATCCCTTTTCCAGTAAAAGTGACAGTTTCGGGTGGTACGCAAGAGGCAGTGCCGGTGAGTATAACATGGGGGCGTCTAGCAGTTTAGCCACTCTCCGCCAGGCATCGATTGTACAGGTTACAGTGGTAGCAGGCGTCTCAACATCCCCAATCACTCCCATCAGCATGCCCTTGAGCGGGAGTGGGTGCACGATCCAATCCTCCGCAGCAACCTGTGGCATAAAGGGGGCGGGGCGAACCCAGTGATAAGCATGCTGTGCCTGTGCACTGAGGTAGTATACTTCCAAATCGGGCACATCGAATCCTCCCCTATCATACGGCTGTGTCAAGACCGCCCAACTAAGGCGCGGTTGTTTACCACCCCAGAAAAGGCGCAGCAGCTCAGAGCGAAGTCGTTTGAAAAAATAGGTGCCAGGATGATAGGGTATGTTTTGAAATAAGTATAAGAAGCGTGGGAGGACGACCATCTTGATCAGGGAGGCTCTGCCTGCCATTGAAAGCGGGAGGGCCAGCCATCGAGACACATTGTCTGTCAGTCGTGAGATGGCTACACCGTAGTTTGACCGGATAGTGTCTTCCTTAGCGAGTGATATGTCAATACCCAGATATTTCAAGTCCGAGCTGCACCACTCCAAGGGGTAATCCAGCGGAAATCGGGTGACCGAGGCAGTGAGGGGGAAGAATTGCGATTTTTTCCAATTAATATGCACCCCGGATATGCCGCCAAACGCTACAAATTCCCTCAGAAGCGGGTTGAGGTTTTCTTGTGGATGTCGCACATATAGAGTGACGTCGTCTGCATAGAGGGAAATACCAATCTGCCGCTGGTTACAGTTAAAGGCACTGGCCTTGTGTAACTGTCGAATTCTGCAGGCCAACGGTTCTATTGCCAGAGCGAATAGTAGGGGTGACAGAGGGCACCCCTGTCTAGTCCCTCTTGTGATCGGCATCTGTGTCGACAGCACCCCATTAACGATGACCCTAGCGACCGGAGCGGTGTATAGCAATGTCACCCAGGCGATAAATATACGGGGAAACCCCATTCTGCTCAAGATAGCCAGTAGATAGCCCCATTCCACTGAATCGAACGCCTTGGTGGCGTCCAGAAACACGGCAGCAACCGGCAATTCGGGTGCAATGGTAGGAATGAGGGAGAACAGCGTGCGCAGATTATGAGACGTGGCTCTCCCTGGGACAAAGCCAGATTGATCCGGCAGCACGAGAGTAGTCATGAGTAGAGACAGTCTAGTTGCTAACACTTTCGCAAGAATCTTCGCGTCACAATTCAGCAACGACAGGGGTCTATAGGCATCAGTGTCCGTCGGATCCTTTCCCGGCTTCAACAGCGAGGTGATCGCTACCTCCCTCATGGAACCCGGCAGTATCCCTACCTCTAGCGAGTCCTCGAAGACCTCTTTCAGTACCGGCGCCATGATGTCGATGTAACATTTATAGAATTCGGCCGGTAGGCCGTCCAGCCCTGCCGCTTTGCCATTACTGAGGGACATGATCGCTTCCCTAATCTCGTCAAGTTCGAAGGGGCACCCCAAGAATGCCCTATCGCTATCGCTTAGCCAGCAAAGCGCTATGTCCTCCAGGAAATTACCAAACTCTATCTCGCCTTCCTGCTGTGTGGAGTATAAGCTTTTGTAGTGTTGTAGGAAGGTGTCTTGAATTCCCTTAGAATCCTGGTGTATCCTTCCATCCCTATCAGAGATTTCCAGTATATGGGTGGCAAAGCGCTGGTGCCTCGTGAGTGCCGCCAGTACCTTCCCTGGTCGGTCCCCTTCGCAATACCGCCTAGCCGTCCAGTATTTACCCCGGAAGTTCACCTCCCTGGCTGCCTCCTCCTCATAGGTCGTCAGTTTGGCTCTGAATTGTACCGCTAGGTCGGGGCTGGGATTTCCGACCATCTCCACCTCAAGCGCCTTAAGCTCTGCTTCGAGTGTAGTTAATGTGCGCACTATGTCTCTCAGTATTCCGCAGCTTTTAGAGATCGTGATTCCCCTGACAGTGACTTTGAAGGCTTCCCAGATGGTCTCGACCTTATCGACAGACCCCTTGTTCCTAGGGAAGAAGGCTTCGATCTCTTCTCCGAGTTCATGTTTAAAGACCGGGTCCAGCAAGGCCGAGGGGAAGAGCCGCCATGGTGGTCTTGCCCTAGTATGTCCAGGCAATTCCAGGACAGCCAATACAGGGCAATGGTCCGAGTAGGTACGGGGCAGATGTTTCACCCGCACGATCCCTCCAGCTAGGCCCCGCGAGACAAAGCAGTAGTCGATCCTCGCCCATGAGCGCGCATGTGCTGTGTAGTGGGTACCTTCCCTAGCCACTGGATGTGAGTGTCTCCAACTGTCCACTAATCCTGCCTCTGTAAGTATTCCCTGAAGAGCGTCCCTGGCCTTTGTGTTGTACTGTCCACTACCCTCTGATCTGTCCACCATAGTATGTAATGACAGGTTGAAGTCCCCACCCCAGATGATGTGCGTGACCTCGGTCTCCAACATATGGCCCCATAATGACAAGAAAAACCCAGGAGTGTCGACATTAGGTGCATAGCAATTCACAAACATGATCACATCAGTTCCCAGCCTTCCCCAAAGGATGACATACCTCCCCTCCTTGTCCACCCGCACACCCAACTTTTGAAACGGCAGCCTCTTATTGATCAAAATAACAGTCCCCCTAGAGTACGTGGAGTAGGAGGAAAATTCTCTCACACATGCCCATCTGCTCGCAAACTTGGGGGCACTACCCGGGCTAAGGTGGGTTTCCTGGAGCATCGCTATCTGCACATGGTGCCGATCTAGATATGCAAGTACATTTCTGCATTTTCGGGGGTCATTGAGTCCACGGACATTCCAGGACATTATGGCGACCGTAGCCAAAGCATCATCACCTATGTGCGTCAACATATCCCTGAATGAAGCCAACAGCTGATGTTCCAGCCCTCAGTCGAAATGTACCAATTGTCAATCTCTCCGCTGTCCAGTGCAATCTCTCCATCCGAACAACCACGCATTCATACATGCACCCTCCAGTACCCGTACACTTGCCAAGAACGCCATACGCAGCAACCTCATCATTGCCAACAACTAGTATCCCAACAAACGAACAACCCCCCTGTCTCCATACACAACTACCCATCCCAGGCTTTCCATTCCCTCCCCCCACCCACTGAAGCAACCCAAACTTGCCAGTACCATGATCCCCCCCCCCGCCCCAATCCCAGCACTCAAGAACAATAGAAAAACCATGTGGGGAATTCCCTCTTGGGAACACCAGAGGTACGCCCAAAAACACCCCAACACTCCCCTCTCGACCCGCATGCATCACACGGGAAAGACAGAGAAAGTGGGGTGGTGCCTGGCATGTATAATCCCTGCGGGTTAGAGCCCTCCCAATAAACCTGTGTCTCTCATCACCGCCCTCCAATCCGGAGAGGTTACCATATAGTTCAGGTGAACCATCCATGCAGCAGCCGTCGCTCGTTCAGGTTCCTGCTCCGCCGTCTGTCTGCCCACATCGAGAGCAATCCCTACAGTGGGGCAATGCACGCCAAGCTATTCATCGCTCCTCAGCAAATCCGCAATGCGACATATCCATAGGCCACGCCATCCCCGGCCGGTCATGGCAACCCCGCCGGTTGCAGGCCACAAATATCCAAGTCCAGCCACAGTAACACCACAAGAAGTCAGCGACCAAGAGCAAGCCAAGCTGTCATCAGGACTCCTCGTGCTCGGCAGGATTCCCGCCTGCCTCGTCTTCCTCCTCGTTTCGCCCGTCTCTCCTAGCAGTGCGGAGTCTCTTAACGTAGTCCTCAGCTTGTTGTGGGTTCATAAAAAAATGTTGTTTACCCTGATGGGTCACCCTAAGGCGGGCCGGGTACAGAAGCGCGTAATCCACCTGCATATCCCTCAGTTTCCTCTTCACATCCAGGAATTTCCTCCGCTGGTCCTGCACCATGGGCGTGAAGTCCGGGTATAAGGAGAACTGTACTCCATCACAAGCCAGGTTTCTGTTCGTGCGAGCGGCGCGTAGCGCCGTGTCCCGGTCGCGATAGTTAAGCAGCCGGGCGATGATGGGCCGTGGCTGCGCCCCCGGCTTGGGAACTGGACCCAGGGAGCGGTGCGCCCTCTCGACAATAAATTGGCTGGAGAAGGCCTCCTTGCCCACGGCAGTGATGAGAATGCGCTCTACATAGTCCTCCATGCGGCCAGTGTTGGTGGACTCCGGAACACCCGTGACGCGGATGTTGTTGCGTCTGCTTCTCGCCTCCAACTCCTCATTCTTCGCAGCTATCACTCTCAGTATATTGTCCATTCTAGATAAGCGCGCATCGTGGGCAGTCGTCGTGTCTTCCGAGGTGGAGATGCGGCGCTCTGCTTCTGTCAAGCGCTCCTCGTGGACCTCAAGTTTCTGCGCAACACCATCCATCCTGGACGATAGACGGTCAACCTTGTCCACTATCGTGGCGAAGCCCTGCCGCATCTCCTCAATCATCATTCGCAATTCCGGGGCCAGGGGCGCAGTGGGGGGTTCAGTGCCCGACGGTCCTGGGGCACCGCCGGCACCCGCCGTGTTGCGCGATGGTTTTTTGGCCGTCGCCGGTTCAAAAGATAGCTTGGGTTGTTTAATATCGTTCTTACCCATCGCGCCTTGTAAGTGTGCAGTCACTGGGTCCTGTGAGTGAAGGGAATATATGCGTACACTTCCCACAGAGAGGACTGTTCACCCCAAAAACCCCTCGTGGGGCGGTCTCTTCCGAGGCGGTGATATCTCGCCGAGGGAACAAGCCAACAGTGTTCCAGTGGCCCCCCCGCCTCCTCAAGCCCTCACTCCAGCAGTCAGGGCTGGTCAGTAATGTCCGCAGTGGTAGGCGGGTGTGGCGGATCTCTGTGGTCGGCGAAGCAGACTAGGAGCCAAGTGGTGCCAGTGGGGGGGTGACGGGGCGCGCCACTCGCTCAAGACAGGAGCCCGCCGTTCTGCCGGTGAAGATGACCCCCAGTGGTCCCCTGCCGCTCCGTGTGTGTAATTGCCCAGATGTAGCAGGGTTGGGAGCCGATATTGGAGCCACTGCGATGTTGCGCGGGTTGGGGCCGGGGACACGCTCACTCCTCTCGCCGGGTCTAGCCCAGCGTTGCCAATGTCGATTAGCCCCCTCAGCAGACCTCCGGGGCAGTGCACAGTCTCCCCTCACGTAGCAGCAGTTCTGTGGGGAGGGGGGAGACTCACCTCCGGTGCTCCTCGGCACGCCTCCGGGCTATCCTGCACCCCCAGTACGAGCTCCGGCAGGTCTCTTCCCTCGTAGTGCGAGTAACGCGACTCCGGGGCCCAGTCGCCTCGTGGAGAGCCGCGTCCTCGCGTGGCTCGGTGTCCGGGTCAGATGTGCAGGTCACCGCAGGCTCCCTCTCCGGTCAATGTTCCGAGCCGCATAAGTCAGGCTCCAGACGCCGGATGTCCCCCAAACTCGGGCAGACGCTGCAAACCAGGGATGTCCACCAGCGCTGCGATTTCTGGACGCTCACCCGCAGAATCGAAGGATATATTAAGGATGTTGCTGGCCAGGCCGCCAGAGCCTCACAGAAGTGCGGCCATTAGCGTGTGCGCCCTCTAGCGCCCCCAATTACATCACTGTGCTTTGCCAGTGCGCAAGTCATAGTTACTTGGGTTAGCTATAACTGGAGAATTTCATTGGTGTTTTGACTGTAAAATGTTATGTTGCAAATTACATTTTTATCTAACTATATGTCACTTTAACATTTGTTTTGTCAGTGAATATCTCATACTTTATTAATATAAATTAAGATATTTTTATCATTCCTAACTATAACATCACTCTAGCCTTTCGTATATAGCTCTTGCGACACCATGAGTGAAGCAAGGTATACAACTGTTACAACAAAGTTTTTACAACGCACTACCACTACAACGCAGGCATTACCACGCATACCATTACAACGCATTGCGCTGGGGGGCGCTCTAGGATAGGGAATAAGTATAATTTTATATCCAACACCTTCCCTAGTGTCTACGGGTACTGGAGTTGGAATATAAAATTATACTTACCACTATCCAGCACCTCTAAGCGCTATGCGTTGTAACGGTATTCGTTGTAAATACCCCGTTGTAATGGTATGCGTGGTAAAAGTATGCGTTGTAACGTCATACATCCGTGAAGCAAGGGTACAGCCAGCCAATAATACAGCTAGGGCCTTAGTTACATTTTGGGCTGTGGCATACCATGCTAACTTTGCAGTATACCGTGGTACACGGCGATGACAAGCCATTATATAATTGAGTAATGGCTGTTATTTGAGAGTGAAAAGACGATCTTATTGTTTTTACTATACTTTGACTGAGCCTTAGATATTGGTATGTAGTAGGTCCCTTCATATTACCACTTTATTAAAGTGGTAATAGGTAAGGACATGCATATTTTATTAATATAAATTAAGATATCTTTACCATTACTAACTATAACGTCACTCTAGCCTTTTGTTTTAATATATATATACATATATATTTTTGACCTCTGGGGAATCACGGAGGTGTGTGGAATCATACATATATATATATATATATATATTTTTTTTTTTTATTTACACTGACGAAGCCTAAACGGTGAAACGCGTCTGGCGAGGGGGCAGGGGGGTCTGCCAATAAATCTTTTGTGGTGAACATCGACTTGGAGTGCCGTCTATTTTTTCACTCGAGGATCAAGAGTGTGTGGCAATCAAATATATATACACCATGTGATCAAGGGCTCCAGGGCCCGAAACGCGTCATGGCGAACGAAAGGTTGGACTAAATAAAACCAAGCAAATTCACCTGATTGGGTCCGGTTCATTCTTTGTATCCAGAGATGATGATATGCAGACGAAGTTCCTGGCATATATATATATATATATATATATATATATATATATTGAAACAAAGTTGCTCTCGCAGGGAAGACACCCACGTGCTGTTTAAACATCAGCCTTTTAATGGTAAAGCAGGCAGCAGCATCAACGTTCAATTCTTCCTCAGCATAGTCTCTGCCATACACACCATACGCGTTTCGAGCGTGTTGTCGCCCTTGTTCACTGGCTATGGCTTCTTGGTGGATAGACAGTCTTGCAATTTTTATATCATACTCGCGATGTTTCTCCTAGTAGTCCCGCCCATATTGGCGCTATGCATCATTGTTCATGTAGTCACTCATATCCATAGTGGTACGTACTGTCACACTCCCTCCAATATTGTAAATCCCATCGGGTTGCTAATTTACGGCATGTCCGACATGCTGCTTCTTTTGTGCCTCGCTTCACCGGCAACCGCGCTCCTTCAATGTGCTCCATATTCAATGAGCGCAAGGACCCACTCAAGAGCAGGGGGGTTGTCTTCGTGGCCTCGAGCCAGCCACTTAATAATGAAACAAAGTTGCTCTCGCTGATAGAGCCTGATCATACAACCAGTAACTCACCCATACAGCCACCCACTCAGCCACACACTCACACATACAGCTACTGACACACCCAGCTATATACCTATACAGCCACTCACACACCTACACACTCACCCACACACCTCTCAACAGA
>NW_028241085.1:0-70066 GCF_964263255.1 Lissotriton vulgaris | reverse complement strand
TCGAGACTTGGGCCTTGATTTTCCGTGAGAATCGTAATGGCGTTTTTAACTTGTTCGAATATGGACGAGTTTGGTATCTATGAACCGCAAATGACGAGTTTAGTGGGTGTAAGCGTTTTCACTACACTACTTTGCACCGTTCATCTTATTCGTGGGTTTCTTCATCTGAACCCACGGGTTCCATTTTAGATACGGCATCCATTTTGTTTCTTGCCCTCAAGTAGCCAGCGAACGGACACTGTCCGCTTCATGACCCTGGGATTCCCAAGCTCTTGCGGAAGACACGTGTTCCTTTGAGGGTGTCTTTATGACGAGGGGGATGACACTGCAAAGGCAGATGGCCCCGCTCGAGGCTCATCTTGCCGTGCCGGTCTATTGTTTCAGTCATACATGCATTTGGCATGAATCCTTTGATCCTGCAATCATGCTTCCGATATTGCCCCCTACACTCTTTTTGCACCTGTTTCTGTCTCTTTCCTTAATTCGTTTACAGCCAGAATGGAATGTACCTAATGGTGGGATAACGTATTTTTACAGTTGGGAACCGGCGATGTTACTGTAATTATGTTCCGGGCTTCTGAATACATGAAAGCGACCCTTTTGAAGTTTACTGTGGGAACTGAGTTGTAACCTTTTGTTTGCCATGTTGTGCTATGGCGAAAATATGTATAAAAGGAGCGATCCACGTTTGCAATTTGAAGCAGTCTCTCAGAACCTACACGTAGTGTACTTCTCGCGATTTCTGTACCCCTGCAGTAAATAAACGCTGATCTTTGACGCCGAAGGTAGTGTCCTGTTTCTCTGTGTTTTGTACGCCGGAACAGGTAACCCACGAAGGTTTCAGGTGTTGTCCCCTGGCACCGCTGGGCTTTAGAATAGCCCAGTCCTTCAGTTGGCGCCCAACGTGGGGCGACATCAGCGGTACCGGTCCAAAGCCCGACGATCGTGAGGAACTTCGTGTGAAATCTCCGAGGGAAGGTGCACCCCGCTTCATCGATCCAGTTGTCGAAATAAGTGGCCCGAAGACTTTTCCCGCGAAGATTCCCGCCTCCTGACGGCTGCGACGGACTGATGCCCTGACTGTCGACCTGTTTTGGCGCCTGGCGTAGACCTTTGTACAGCGAGACGATAGACGGGCCTTCCTGGTGACGCCATTGTTCTTTCAGTTAAGTATTTGTGGGTCGCTCCCAGTCCTTAGTTGTTGGTTCCTTTATGGGACCTTTGCTTTGTTGTTGAGACTTGGTCATATGCATGGTTCCATTGCATTTGTGGTTCTTAGTTGTTGGTTCTTAGTTGTTGGGTTTTATTTGACGATTGCAATTGTCAAAAACCGAGGGTCTTGCATTTTTGCGAGGACATCGTAATTCGATAACCCTTGAAGTTTGTAAACTCGGTTAGTGTGCACGATGCCTGGCGGTAGTACTTTGTTTGGTTTCTTTAAATGTTGCGGTACGGATTCCCGATTGGAGGACTCATGTCCGATACCTCCAGTTGGAACTCCAATTTATGAGCTCTACAGTCGCCATGGAGTGGGTCCTATCGTATATAATGATTATTGGATCCGCTGCACTAAAGATGATGGTGTCCTTAGTTGGCCACCTCATGGTAGTTTCGAAACTGCAATTTTGGATAATCTTGAAGAAAAATTGTTTAAAAAGAAAGCTAGGCCGGCCATGTTTGATTCCTTTCGGTTATGGCGCAAAGAGGCCAAGCAGAAAGAAATCAAACAGATTAAGAAAAATAAGAGAGAAGGTATCGTTACGGTGATGAGAAATGCAGAGCAGTTTCAGCGAGACAAAGAAGAGAAGGAAAAGGAAGTTTTTGCTAGACTGCAACATATGGCGGTGGATAAATGTTATCCGGTTTTACCGTCAAGTTCTGATAAAAAGGGAGAAGAAGCGGTAGAGGACCCTTTGCTGTCTTATCTACTGAAATCGCCACCTCCATACGCACAGGATACTATAGCTCCTGTGGTTACTCCTGTCCCTCAACCTGTTGTTCCGGCAGCTGCTGGTCAACCTGTCGCTGGTCCTGTCCTTCCGAATCCTCTTGTTCCTCAAGCTGTCCCTGCTCCCTTACCTGCCCTTCTTCCTACTGTTCCACTGCCTATACCTTCCCAGTCTGCTGTTCCCGCTACTTCTGCTGTCTTGGCTACTCCTACTGCTCCTACTTTCAGTCCTCATGTTGTTGCCCCTGTGCTTCTCTCCTCTTCTCCTTCTGTCCGTGGTTGCATACCTAATGCTGTGGCTAATCTTTACTCTCTATTTGGACCGATCCTTGGGTCCGATGTTTCTGATGTCCCTCAAAGACGAAGTCAAATTCCTGGTGGTAGGGAGAGTGATACGTTAGTGAAAATGACGCGTAAATGGATTAGGTATCCCGTTAAATACACTCCGCGCATGGTTTGTGAGACGTTCTCTCAATTTAATGAGCCCACGCAGAGATTTGTGTTTGAGGAACTGTGTAAATCCTTACGTGAGGAGTGGGATAATGATGAGGTAGACAACGTGCTGTCTGAAATGACTGAACCCCAGATTCAGTTTTCGAGCGGTATGATCGTGGGTAGTAATGTTCTACGTGCTTTAGAGCGTCTCCTATCCTTTCGATCTATAGTACAACCTCGAGCATTGTTTAATAACGAAACTGAGGAGTGGATGGCACAACCTGGACAGTATCCCATGCGAGAAGTTCCTCCAGTTTGGATGCCAGGTGATGCTACTGCCGTTCCTATTATTCCGCCACACTTCCAGAGAGTTTGGATACACCTCCCATGGAAGCGGTCGGAAGTTTTGCAGGTGAAACAATCTCATATTTACAACAAGGGGTGGTGAGGGACAGAGTCTCTGAATTAAGCAGAAAGCTCTCACCCAGTCAAGAGGTCAGGGCTAGATCCAACACCGTTTTTTAGCTCACTGCACCATCCCAGTTTCAGAACCTGGCTGTATGCAAATTAGTCTGTTCCTGTCCCAGTGTATGATGGGAACAGGGCAAACAAAACTACAAAAGCCAATTCTTACACTGGGAAGGAAACAAGCTCCCGGGGACCGGTTTCTGGCATTACAGCCGTCTTCGGCCCGGTTTGCTTGAATCCTGATGGTGCAATGAGCAAGGGTCTCACATCTGAGAATACCCCCCTTTTCTAAATCGTTTTTGGCCACTATAGGTGTGGCAGGGTATACTCAGACATGAGTCCCTTTCTCACTGCTCCATCAGGATTCAAGCAAGCCGGGCCGAAGAAGGCTGAAATGCCAGAAACCGGTCCCCGGTAGCTTGTCTCCTTTCTAGTGAAGAATTGGCTTGGTAGTTTAGTCTGCCCTGTTCCCATGATGCACTGGGCCAGGGACAGACTGATTTGCATATAGCCAGGTTCTGAGCTGGGATGGGGCAGTGAGATAAATAACGGTGATGGATCAAGCCCTGATCTTTGGACTGGGTAAGAGTGGTCTGTTTAACTCAGACACTCTGTTCATCACCACCCCCTTTTCTAAATCGTTTTTGGCCACTATAGGTGTGGCAGGGTATACTCAGACATGAGTCCCTTTCTCACTGCTCCATCAGGATTCAAGCAAGCCGGGCCGAAGAAGGCTGAAATGCCAGAAACCGGTCCCCGGTAGCTTGTCTCCTTTCTGGTGAAGAATTGGCTTGGTAGTTTAGTCTGCCCTGTTCCCATGATGCACTGGGCCAGGGACAGACTGATTTGCATATAGCCAGGTTCTGAGCTGGGATGGGGCAGTGAGATAAATAACGGTGATGGATCAAGCCCTGATCTTTGGACTGGGTAAGAGTGGTCTGTTTAACTCAGACACTCTGTTCATCACCACCCCCTTTTCTAAATCGTTTTTGGCCACTATAGGTGTGGCAGGGTATACTCAGACATGAGTCCCTTTCTCACTGCTCCATCAGGATTCAAGCAAGCCGGGCCGAAGAAGGCTGAAATGCCAGAAACCGGTCCCCGGTAGCTTGTCTCCTTTCTGGTGAAGAATTGGCTTGGTAGTTTAGTCTGCCCTGTTCCCATGATGCACTGGGCCAGGGACAGACTGATTTGCATATAGCCAGGTTCTGAGCTGGGATGGGGCAGTGAGATAAATAACGGTGATGGATCAAGCCCTGATCTTTGGACTGGGTAAGAGTGGTCTGTTTAACTCAGACACTCTGTTCATCACCACCCCCCTTTTCTAAATCGGTGAAACAATCTCTGCCTGATCCGTGGAAAAATCCGGCCGGTTATTATAAGGAGTTATCCCAACTTGTGGATGCTACTATTATGAACCTTGCCGATATTGACATGTTGTTCGGTAATGTAGTACCTCAACCAATTTGGGCTAAAATCCGTCAAGAAAATCACGTAGCCAAGTTAGGCGGTGATTGGGCTGCTCTTGCGGCGGCTGACGGACGACAAGTTGGTGGGGCTAAGCCTGAACAGCTCATTACTGATCTGCCTCGGAGAATTATTACACTTATGAAGACACTTATGCCAGCAATGAGAGTTAATTGGGATAAATTGTCTGCGTGCAAGCAAAAGAAGGACGAGAGTGTCTCCGATTTCTTTACCAGATTGGAGGAGGCATTCATCGATCACAGTGGTCAGGATATGAGCACTGAGGGAGGTCAGCGATTATTCGTAGATAAATTTGTATCAAATTTGTTGCCTGAACTCAGCAACAAGTTGAAAAATTCTGAAAGCTCGTGGGCTGTTTCTACTTCTGCTCAAATATTGGCCACGGCTCAATATTACGAAAATAGAAAAAGGAAGAAAGTGATCGTGCAGATAAGAAAACGAAGGAGCTTAAAACCAAGGTTTTGTTGCAGCAAGCGTATCCTCCGCGCTCGAATCAAAATGACTCACAACAGCAAAATCGATCGCAATCACAGTCTTCTAGGACGCAGTCGCGTACTGACTCCTCTACACCAAGATCTATGCTTGGGTATAATCAATGTGCATATTGTAGGGGTGAGGGCCATTTGAACTTTAATTGTCCTGTTTTACGTGACCGAAATAATGGTGTTTCGGCCCGAGGCGGTCGTAATGGTCCTCAGCAGGCATCTCGAGGTAGAGGCCGTGGTGCTTCTCAAAATCAGAATGAGCGTTCTACGTCCTCATCGGACTCGAACAATTGCTTTGATCAGCGCGATTCATCGTCCGGTAGATCTGCACAGTATCATTTGGACGACTATTACGTCGAGCATGACATTGATGCTGACGGTAGTTACTAGGACAGCCACAGACAAAGAGAGGGAGTAGTATCAGTTTCGGTTGATCAGAGAGGGCCTTACGTCGCAGTTGCCACATCGGGCGTAGTTGAGCCTTTTCTGTTGGACACTGGTGCAGCGAAAAGTTCCATCATGCATTCGAAACTCCCTGGCGCACCTTTGTCTGGCTTAACGAATGTTTCCGTTGGATTCTCTGGCGCCCCTGTTAGCAATCCAGTTTCTAGCCCTTTGCCCCTTACAATTGGGCCGCGTGAGCTAGAAGCTCCTTTTATTTTGACTACTGGTTGTGGTGAGAATCTTTTGGGCCTGGACTTGTTGAAACGGTTGTATGCGACTCTGTATTGTTCTCCTGCGGGAGTGGAGCTTACATTGGGTCAGAGAGTGATCTCTCCTATGTACTTGTCAACTGATAAGCTCCTACCGGAATTGAGTTCTCTTCCTGAGTCTTTGTGGGCAACAGGTCCCAATGATGTGGGCCTGCTGGACACATCACCTTACGTTGTCCAATTGAAATCTAATGTGCGATTACCAGGTACTCCCCAATATCGTATCTCTCTCGATGGTGAGCGAGCGCTATTAGCGATCATTTATGATTTGATCAAGAAAGATGTCATTGAGGAAACTCGGGAAAATGTGTGTAATAGTCCTGTGTTACCTATTTTGAAACGAACTGATCCATCCAAGCCTCCTGTGTACCGTTTTGTCATTGATTTGAGAGAGGTAAATAAAATTGTGATTCCACAATTTCCTGTGGTGCCTGACATTACGGCCTTGCTGACTCTGATTCCAGCCTCTGCTTGCTGGTTCTCGGTAATCGATTTGAAGAATGCTTTCTTTAGCATTCCTATTGCTGAGGAAAGCAGAGATCTATTCGGCTTCTCATTAGGAGGTCGCAGCTTTAGGTTTAAACGCACTCCTCAGGGCTACTGTGAGAGTCCATTGATCTACAGCCAAGCTCTTAAGCGTCAACTTGACACGTTTGTATTACCGGCTGGTGTGGCATTGATTCAGTACGTTGATGATCTGTTAGTGGCTGCTGACACTAAAGAGATTTGCAAAGCTGCTACAGTATCTCTGTTACTGCATCTATGTGACTTACATCACAAGGTGTCACCTTCTAAGCTACAATATTGTTGTCAAGAAGTAACCTATCTTATTGTCAAAGGAGGGAAGAAGGTTGACCACAGAAAGAATTGCAGCGATCGCTCGAATGACTGTGCCAACAACTCAGAGAGATGTGCGTGCCTTTCTAGGTATCACGTCATACTGCAGGCAATGGATTACAAATTTTTCATTGCTCGTGAAGCCATTGGTAGCCCTCACGTGCAAGGATGTTCCGACTCCTTTGCCATGGACTGAAGAGTGTCAGAAGAGTTTTTTCTGAATTGCGTGATGCGTTGTGTTTGGCCCCTGTGTTAGGTACTCCTGACTACAGTAAGCCGTTTACACTGTACGTTCACGAGAGAGAGGGTTGTGCGTTGAGTGTCTTGACGCAACAATTTGGCGGTAAGCAGCGTCCATGTACATATTTTTCCTCGACCTTGGACCCAGTAGCTACAGCATTGCCGAGTTGTCTAAGAGTGACAGCGGCTTCTGCGGTGTCCATCCGGCAATCTGCAGGACTGGTCATGGATAATATGCTTACGGTGATGGTTCCGCATGCAGTTGACACTCTCTTGAATCGAACGAAAACTCAACACTTGACGAGCGCAAGGTTGTCTGGTTACGAGTTGACGCTTTTGGCAAGTCATATACAGATCAAGCACTGTAATGTGCTGAATCCGGCGACATTGTTGCAGACTAATATGGAATCAGATGATGTACCACCACATGATTGTTATTTAAGAACCGAAGAAGAAACAAAGGGTCGTGTTGACCTAAAAAACACTCCATTGGCAGATCCCGATGGTACTCTGTATGTTGATGGTTCATGTTTTAAGTTGCCGAATGGTGATGTGACGACTGCGTATGCTGTAGCGACGTTGAGTACGGTTGTGGAAACTGCGAGATTGAGTCAGAATTCGGCACAAGCGGCAGAGTTGATTGCGTTGACGAGAGCGTGTGTTCTGTCTAAGGGAAAGCGAGTGAATGTGTTTACAGATAGTCAATATGCGTTTGGCGTTGCACATAGCTTTGGTCGATTGTGGAGAGAAAGAGGATTTATGACATCGCATGGTACGAAGATCCAACACGGACAGCTCGTGAACGATCTTTTGGATGCACTTACATTGCCTAAGCAGGTGGCGATCATTAAATGCAGCGCGCACCGAAAGGTTACGGATGATGTTGGTCGTGGTAACGTGTTTGCGGATGAGATTGCTAAAGAGACAACTAAGAATCTTGCAACCCGAATGTACGTTACGAGTTCAGTGAGGTGGCCGGCGGAGACTGGTATGTGTGAGGATACTGTTGAAAGTGTTAAAGCAATCCAGAATGAGGCTACAGAGACTGAAAAGACTAAGTGGAAAGAAAGCACGGGAAAGTTGGATGCGCATGGATGTTGGATTGATTTGTTGGAGTGTCAGAGGTGGATGTTACCGGATGCATATGTGCTAGCCGTTGTGTCTATGGCTCACGGCTTGTCACATATTAGCGCGAAAGGTATATGTAAGTTGTTGTCCCCTGTATGGAAGAATGATGGTATTGCTAAGTGTGCTGAGAGAGTGGTCAAAAATTGTATGGTATGTATGATGTACAATCCCGGCAAGTGCACCCCCACTCCACCTGGCCATTTTGCTCCTCCTACATGTCCCTTTGAGGTTATCCAACTGGACTTCATCCATATGGAGAGATGCAATAACCTGAAGTACGTTTTAGTTGTGGTTTGCGCGTTCTCCAGATGGATTGAGGCCTATCCTCTTAAAGATAATACTGCCCTGTCCACAGCGAAAGTCCTACTGAAGGAATACTTTCCTCGGTATGGAATGCCACGGATTGTATGGTCAGATAACGGAAGTGAGTTTGTGGGGAGTGTGATGAAGAGTGTGTGTAAGGGCCTTGGAATTCGACAAAAATTCCATAGCGCCAATCATCTACAGTCAGCAGGTTTAGTGGAAGGGTACAATGGTACTCTGAAACTGAAACTTGCTAAGATTCAAGCGACGACTGGTCTGTCATGGCCTGATGCCTTGCCTCTAGCTCTCTTATCGACCAGGGCGACTGTGCACTCTCGAGTAGGGCTTAGCCCATATGAGATTGTGTTCGGCCGTCCTGCGAACATTTGGGGAGTCCCGAGGCCTAAGGCCTTTGATAGCCTTGAATATCCAATGTTAATTGATTATCTTTATGATCCGACTGCTAAACTGAGGTTAATTCATCAACAGGTTTTTGAAGCTCTACCGGCACAGACAGAGGGTCCTGGACATCGGCTCCAACCGGGTGACTGGGTTGTCACCCGCAACTTTGGAAGAAAGCGTAACTTGGAGCCGAGATTTGTGGGTCCCTTCCAAGTCCTGCTGGCCACAAGGACTGCAGTTCGGTTGGAAGGCAAAAAGAATTGGGTGCATGCCACCCACACCAAAAAAGTTCCGATCCCTTTGCCAGCAGATAGCTGGGTCCGAACTGGAATTGCTGCAACAGAAACTGAGACCCCAGTACGTTTTGTGCCGTTTAGTGATGCTCAACCTGTAGGAGACACTTCATTGCAGCCAGATACATTTGTTGAATCGTCAGCGTTGGAGAATTCGAGGCCTGAACTGTCACCTGATCAATTGAACACTGTTTCGCAATCTGACCAATTATTTAAAGAACAGACTCGTCCTGGAAGAAGCAGATATTTCCTTCGTTCTTGTGACAAAGACTAATAAAAAAAGTCCCTTTTTGTTTCCCTTTGAATTCATATTACCCCCCTACTGTTGCCACGAACATTATGAACAATTTCATCCTCTATTAATTCTTGAGTTCGTTTTCATGTGTGTTCCTTTTTCTACAGCTAGGAGATTCGTATTAAAATTGAATGTTTGATTAAGAAAACCTTTCATCCGGGTTGACCGTAGGGCCATGCGGGTACTTCCTTCTGTTTAGCAGGTTCCTGACACTAGGTCGGTTACTTTTGTCGATTCCTAGGAACTCCTGGGAATTGATAATCGCTACTCAGAACGAAGTGCGTCAAGAACGTTACGGACGGTTTTTAGAGGATGGAGTTCTCTAAGCTGTCGGAAGTAGAGAGGATGTCGGCGTCAATATTTAAGCTTCATAAAGTTATCCGAACAAAATGTTTCCTGTTTCAGTTATTCCTGCTATTCCTGACTGTTTCTATGTTACTGGTGGGTGGAGTGTATCTTGGAATTCAGTTATTGCTGCCTTCTACTTCACCTACTTCTCCCTCACCTGATCTGAATTCTGTTTCCACTGTTTCTCCACATTCCTTTCATCCTTTGCCCCAACATGAACAGGTTAGACGTGCGGAATTCATGAACAACTCCTTTGTTCAGCTCCTACATCAGCATCAGTTGGTGATGAATACTACTAACTGTTGGGTGTGTGGGTTAATGCCACATACCATAGATAGGGGTATTCCGTATTTGGTTCTTCCTTACAGCTCCCAGGGGTCAGCTCGAGCATTCCAAACTATGTTCCGTAGTGCACTAGATTCCTACCCCCATCGAGAGCCACGCTCTGCAGACCTTGGTCCCGGCCTGTACCACAAGCCTTTGGCAAGAGCGATTGTTGACTTAGATAGAGATATTTTTGATGCATCGCTTATTCCAGAGGAAGAGGTGCGAGCATACAAGGATCTGAGTGAGGCTGAATATAGTATGTCAGTGGGTGATAGACAGCTTAAAAGCTCGTCTCCGATCTGGATCGTACCCCATCTCGGTAATTTCTGCTTGCAAGGACTTGGTCGAAATCCGCGAGCTCAGCTTGGGAAGAGTGCTTGCACTGAAACGTATGTTTTACCAATGCTCTCTTCCCCTGTTTTCCTGACTGCCAAGGGTACATATTTTGTATGTTACGATCGCGCATATACATGGTTGCCCCGTGACTTCTCGGGTACCTGTTATATTGCAAATCTTTTGCCTCCAACTTTCACAGTTGCCTCGGACTATCACAAGACTAGAGTTGTGAGAGGCGTTATTAGCAAAGAGGACACTGCCGGTCAAGAAGCAGGAGACTTCTTTAAGGGTTTCCTGCCGTTTTGGGGACCTATGGTTAATAGTAGGAACCTGAGACAGTTGACTCGTGTGGTAGAATTGACTGCTAATATAACTGCGAGTGCTCTTGGTAATCTGACAGCAGAGCTTCAGGCGGATAGGCTTATGATGTTGCAGAACCGTATGGTTTTAGATGTTGTTCTTGCAGATAGAGGTGGTGTGTGCAAGGTGATCCATTCGAGTTGCTGTATTTTCATTCCTGATAACGCTCCAACTGTATATCAAGCCATCTCGAAGTTGCATAAGATCTCCGAGTCCATACACGTGGACGTAGGTGCTTGGACGCTACTAGGATGGTTTTGGGGCCTAATGTCGACGTGGGGTTGGAAGATTCTGATGATCATTGGGGTTGTTGTAGCGTTTCTGTTCACGTGTTGTCTTTGTGTGCAGTGTGGTCCTGCCTTATGTGGCCTTTGTGCTACGACGCGTATAAGGCGGCCATCTGTTACCAAGGAAGCATTGATAGATAGAGTAATGTTGCAGCAACATCTGAATGATCTGATGAATATCGAGATCGATTCTGATATCGACTAGTGCTTGCCTACATGAGGGCAAAAGGAGCGTCTGAGGTTCCGTGAGAATCGTAATGGCGTTTTTAACTTGTTCGAATATGGACGAGTTTGGTATCTATGAACCGCAAATGACGAGTTTAGTGGGTGTACGTGTTTTCGCTACACTACTTTGCACCGTTCATCTTATTCGTGGGTTTCTTCATCTGAACCCACGGGTTCCATTTTAGATACGGCATCCATTTTGTTTCTTGCCCTCAAGTAGCCAGCGAACGGACACTGTCCGCTTCATGACCCTGGGATTCCCAAGCTCTTGCGGAAGACACGTGTTCCTTTGAGGGTGTATTTATGATGAGGGGGATGACACTGCAAAGGCAGATGGCCCCGCTCGAGGCTCATCTTGCCGTTCCGGTCTATTGTTTCAGTCATGCATGCATTTGGCACGAATCCTTTGATCCTGCAATCATGCTTCCGATATTGCCGCCTACACTCTTTTTCAATCTGTTGTCTGTTTTCTGTCTTCCTTGCACCTGTTTCTGTCTCTTTCCTTAATTTGTTTACAGCCAGAATGGAATGTACCTAATGGTGGGATAACGTATTTTTACAGTTGGGAACCAGCGATGTTACTGTAATTATGTTCCGGGCTTCTGAATACATGAAAGCGACCCTTTTGAAGTTTTCTGTGGGAACTGAGTTGTAACCTTTTGTTCGCCATGTTGTGCTATGACGAAAATATGTATAAAAGGAGCGATCCACGTTTGCAATTTGAAGCAGTCTCTCAGAACCTACACGTAGTGTACTTCTTGCGATTTCTGTATCCCTGCAGTAAATAAACGCTGATCTTTGACGCCGAAGGAAGTGTCCCGTGTCTCTGTGTTTTATACGCCGGAACAGGTAACCCACGAAGGTTTCAGGTGTTGTCCCCTGGCACCGCTGGGCTTTAGAATAGCCCAGTCCTTCAGCCCCCGGGGGCTAAATCGAAACGAGGTGTGTGAGCCCGAGCTTTGTGTTTTTACCCGAGGTGGGATGCGCGGATCGTACGCGAGGTTCTACCAAGGCACAAGATGGCTGCCATCACTTACTGGTTTGGAGTGTTGACAGCCAATTAGCATAACGTTCGTGATCAAAAGGGTGCGCGGGTCCTGTGCGGCCATAGATATATATGTGTTTTTATTTTTTATTTTCTCAGCAACTACTGAAGGCTTTTACACCATTTAAAAAAAAGGGTTCTTTCTGAACCAAGGGATACCTTTCTGCCAAATTTGGTGTAATTCCGTCAGCAGTTGGGGCTGTAGCTGTGTCTAAAGATTCCTATGGGAAATTGCATAGGGAAAACACGCTATGGGGATCCCTTGTTTCTCGGCCCCCGCTTGACGAATCACTCCAAAACTTTCAAGATAGGAGCGGACCAGAGCGGGCCATAAGTTTTGAAAAATGTTGCGAAGATTCGTCAATCGGCGCCAAAGTTATTGGGAATAGAATGTTGAGAATTTCCTTGGGAAAATAGGTCCTAACTATAACTACCTACTGGCGACCGCCAGTTGGTAATATACATATATATATGTCGATATGTGTGTGTATATATATATATATATATATATATATATATATATATATATATATATATATATATATCCACATATATATATAATATATATATATATATATATATATATATATTACCTACTGGCGTGTCGCCAGTAGGTATATATAGTTAGGATTTTTTCCCTATGGGATTTTTGAAAATTCTATGTCTAATAACTTTGGTGTTTGTGGACGGAATCGGCTGAAATTTTCAGGAAAATGGCACATTTTGTTTCTGAGCAGCCCCTGAAAATTTGGGGGGGTTTCCTCAAGGGGGGGGCCGAGAAAAAAGGGGGGTCCCAAAACGCGTTTTTCCCATGTTAATTTCCATAGGGCGGTTGGCCTCACTTTTAGCTCGAACGGCTGAATGGATTTGCACGAAACTTGGCAAAATTGTAGGGACTGTTAGCCCGATGTGCCTTTGCTAGGTCTCAATATATGTGCTCCAGTGGATTTTGAGAAATTAACGTTCAAAACAAGATATATATCTGTAACAGCGCTCCGGGCTGCGCTCCGGTCCGCTTACTTTTCGCGAAACGGAACTTTGCGATGCGAAGCTGATTGGCTCTCCGGTGTCTGTCAACATTCTAAACAGTCCGGAGCGGCCGCCATCTTATCTCTCGGTAGGATCGAGAGAGAAGAAGAGGTGAAAAACGAAGGGGGAATTTAATGAAAGAGGGCAAGGTATACCCCTCTTGACCCCCTAGGAATGTTGTTGGGGTTATTAAAGGGTCCCGTGGGGAAAATAAAAAAAATATATTTTTCACGGTAGAAGCGCTTCCCGGGCCGCGAACTGGGCCGCAAACTGGTAGCGAAACGGGAATTCGCCATTTTGTGCTTCGTTTTAATTAAATTACTAGGTATAAGGGGGTGCGGGAGACGTATCCTAATCCCTTATGTTTTCTGAGGGTAGCTGAGGAGGCTCATATATGTTGATATATGTCTTCCAGCGGCTGTGCGTGCGCCATCTTGTCTCTCGGTAGGATCGAGAGAGAAGAAGAGGTGAAAAACGAAGGGGGAATTTAATGAAAGGGGGCAAGGTATACCCCTCTTGACCCCCTAGGAATGTTGTTGGGGTTATTAAAGGGTCCCGTGGGGAAAATAAAAAAAAATATATTTTTCACGGTAGAAGCGCTTCCCGGGCCGCGAACTGGGCCGGAAACTGGTAGCGAAACGGGAATTCGCCATTTTGTGCTTCGTTTTAATTAAATTACTAGGTATAAGGGGGTGCGGGAGACGTATCCTAATCCCTTATGTTTTCTGAGGGTGGCTGAGGAGGCTCATATATGTTGATATATGTCTTCCAGCGGCTGTGCGTGCGCCATCTTGTCTCTCGGTAGGATCGAGAGAGAAGAAGAGGTGAAAAACGAAGGGGGAATTTAATGAAAGGGGGCAAGGTATTCCCCTCTTGACCCCCTAGGAATGATGTTGGGGTTATTAAAGGGTCCCGTGGGGAAAAAAAAATTGATTTTTCACGGTAGAAGCGCTTCTCGGGCCGCAAACTGGTAGCGAAACGGGAATTCGCCATTTTGTGTTTCGTTTTAATTAAATTACTAGGTATAAGGGGGTGCGGGAGACGTATCCTGAACCCTTATGTTTTCTGAGGGTGGCTGAGGAGGCTCATATATGTTGATACATGTCTTCCAGCGGCTGTGCGTGAGCTTTTTTTTTTTTTTGCTGCGTGACGTCTGTTAACGTTCGATTCGATGGAAATCAGGAAGTGTTGACCGCCAATTTGTCAGTGCGATAAAATATTTTGTTATAAATGAATCCTTATTGATAAACATTGTCTGCGCCATCTTGCCTTTTTTCCAATGCCACAATTTTGTCGTGCACGGCAGCCATTTTAGATGCCAGGCCGGTCCCAGGCTATCACCTAGCCCTGCGGATGTAGTTTATGGCCCCAGCTGTAGAGAATCCAGACATGCCAACCCTCCCGATTCAGGCGTGAGACTACTGATTTCAGTGCTAGTCTCCCGCCTCCCGATTTCTGCAAGCAAAAACCCGGGGGCATATTACCAACAACTAGCGATAATTTTTGTCTCTAACTTGTGTAGAGACAAAAATTATCGCCGCACATCGGCGATTTTTATCGCAGATAAACCTTGCTATTAGCAAGGTTTATCGCAAATGCGATAAAAAACGGCCGCAATGCATGAATATCACTGAAAAGTCAGCGATATTCATGCATTATCGAGCAAATGCTCTTAGCCATGTTATCCACCTCCCATTGGATAACATGGCTAAGAACTGCTCAGGGCAGGTGTTAGCTTTTGGAGATATTCGCGCTTAGCGCGAATATCTCCAAAAGTTGGTAATAGGAGATAGCGATGTTAGGGACTGTTTCCAGTCGCTAACATCTTGGCACGCCCACTTTGCATGTCATTAGTGATAAATATCACTGACATGCAAAGCGGGGCCCAAGATGGTCGCTATCTCCTTTTAGCTGTCACTAACTGGTGTTAGCGACAGCTTGGTAATAGGGAGATAATTTTATCTCCGCTTTCTTGGCTTTTAAAGCCAAAAAAGCGGAGATAAACCCCCTTGATAATATGCCCCACGATTCCTCGGGGGTTTCAGCTGACAGGGCTTGGTATTGTGTTACGTGCTAATTCTTCCAGGAAACGTCAGAGGGTCGATGCAGGGGCTCTAGAAGGGGTGATAAACCATTTAAGCCTCATGAACAAGCGCATGGTCTTTTAAAGATCTGTGAAGTACTCGGGGCGGCGGTGTGTGTGTGCCCTCTTTCAGGAGCGGGCGGGGGGGGGCACTGCCAGCAACTTGCCAGGCCAGGCAGTGTTCAACACTTGCATCACCCTTTCTCTGCCTGCTATTGCGCTCCATGCTTCGGAAAGGTAAGAAAAAGAACGTGCATTTGAGTTTGAAATGTCCGATCCTGTAGCAGTACACTTGCAAAGCCCACACATGACAATAACCCGATTCAAGGCCCCATTCACCCGATTTTTTAAAAATATATAGCACTCCAACAAAGTAGGATTATAAAACTTTATTAACTTTTAAATATAACGAACGCAACAAAAACTGTAAATACATTTAAACATTTTTTGATAAAAAAAGCAACAATGGTCAGAAGCTGTCTTTTGTGCGAATAGTCCTAGGGCAGCACAACGTGCTGAGTTCTGGACGGCACCCAGGTGATGTCACCTGGGTGCCGCACTGGTTTTTGGTTTCCTACAATGCAGCTCAGAAAAACAGCGTGGGGCGTCCCGGGTGGTGCGGGGGGAGGCCTCGTCAGTAGCGGTCTGTTGTACGAATAGTCCCAAGGCAGCAGAACGCGCTGAGATGTGGATGGCACCCAGGTGATGTCCAGTAAACTGCCACACTGGTTTTGGTATCCTACAATGCTGCTCCGAAAATTGGCGTGGGGCGGCCCGGGGGGGGCGTGGGGGAGGCGGCGTGAACGGGCCTCCCCAGGTGGCGGCCATCCAGCTGAGTTGCGCCCGCTCTTGCGGCTACAGCGTCTCGCTCACCATGTAGTTGACTTCCGCCCACTCTTGCAGTGCAGCGATAGGCGGCTGCCACAGGACTCTTAAAATGGCGGACGGCTCTTCGGTTTTGGGCCTGGTCCACTAAAATGGCCCTGGGACACCTTGGAACTCGGACGCTTGCCTGCTAGGGCTTGGGCTCCATTCTCGAAAGCGTCCCCTCAGCCGTGAAGATTCTACAAAAGTCTTGGGGGCCCTCGACTCCTGCAGGCTTCCGGTGGGGAGCGGCTGCCATGATTGCTCGCGGAATGACCACGACGGAGCCACGAGATGGTGGTGCTCTCATGCTGACGCCAGCTTCAGTCAGAATCATCCAGAAACAAGGTGGGGCTTTCATCGTTTGGGAAAAAAAAATGTTCTAAACCAATGTCCAGCTGAGTTGCGGTCACTCTTGCGGTACAGTGACTCGAACGCGTCGAGATCCGGATGGCACCGAGGTGGTGTCCAGCAAATTGCCGCACTGGTGTGGCCATCCTACAATGCTGCGCCGAAAGATGGCGTGTCCAGCTGAGTTCCGGTCACTTTTGCGGTACAGTGACTCGAACGCGCCGAGATCCGGATGGCACCGAGGTGGTGTCCAGCAAGTTGCCGCACTGGTGTGGCCATCCTACAATGCTGCGCCCAAAGTCGGCGTGGGGTGCCCCGTTGGCTTATGAGGTGATGTCAGTAGTGGACCGATGTGTGAATAGGTCGGAACCAGCACAAGGCGCCAAGATCCGAATGGCAAGTCCTGGATGTTGAGTGCCATAGTTGAGAGTTCTGAGCAGTGCTTGTAAGTCTGTCTGAAGCTTATTTGCACCTGCTGCAGCTTCACTATTGCCCTGGTGTGGCCAAAGATCGCACATGACATAGGCGGCCGGCTCCCGAGGTCCGGCAGAACTTTTTTCCTTTTCCTTTTTGCTTCTTGTCCCACAATCCGTTTCACCTGAAGACACGACCAGGTCCCTGAATGTGTGCAGGAGGACGTTATTGATTGAATCAAAATGGCGGCTTCACACAAAGCTGACTCAAGCGTTGCTGTTGATGCTATACAGACAAAAATTGGTTTTCAGTTTGTACATTCTTCAGGATTTTTTTTTCCATCCAAGGCTGATTGAGAGTTTGTAGAAAAATGGCTTCAGATTTTCCACATACTACTCTTCAACATTCTTCCTAAATGTAACAATGTGAGACTCACTAGGAGAACGGCTGTTTATCTTTCCTTTCAAAATGCTGCCAACAATATTTTCTGAATGGAAGACACCATCTTGTAGCATAAAGGGCCGAAATGGGTTCTGGTCTGGCCGATGGTTGGTGGAGACATTTTGACTATATCTTGCACCTGCCCGGCCTCGCCCAAAATGGCGCCGGTATAGATGGGACTCGTAACTCCTTGTTGTGTACTGGTTGAACAACCTTGATATCACGAGATATGAATGCAGTTTTGATGCTCATGGCGGGCGGGGACGAGAATTGATTGAATATTTTGACATCCCTATTGATATTAAGTTCTGATGTGTTATTGATTACTGTAGTATTGAAAGTTTTAATTAACGTCACCCATGGTACTTGCCCGGCAAATGTATATCTAGATGATTTTTTTGTAAGTGGCCCTGTCGTAATTTAATTACAAAATGTACGTCCACCGATTCCGCAACTATTAGACACCTTAGTTCTTGCAACCTAATGGCCCGCTCGTTACGTTCCTCTATAATGTAAATGTCTCCTCATCATATACGATTTCAGTTTGCTCCGTGGCCGGCCCACGTGGTTATAGGCCCGTATTTGTATACTGACATTTTCACAATAAAGGTTTTTAAAACCAGACATGGTAGTAGTATTTACATTGGTAAAGGTTTTACTTTTAGTCACTATTTTCGAATCAGTAAAAGGCAAGTGAAATAAAGCAGTCCAATTACATGACGGATAAAAGGTATAATACGTAGGAACGCAGTAAAGATAAATGGTCAAGGGCAGTTGTGTTTTCCACTCCTGCAACATAAAGTGATCGATAAGAATCTGATAATCAGGCGTATCGGCGACTAAGACAGCAGGCCGAGTCTCTTTTACTCAACGGCTCCGTCATGGAACGAAGAAACGCCCTTTTTCTCGAAAAAGGAGTATATTTTACTTGCAGGACAGTTGTAAATTTTCCGGGAAAGTACATTAGCCTGGAATATTATAACATATATGTTTAAAAAAAAAAAGTTCGAAATCAATAAAAAGCGTATTTTTTAGGTCATATGACCAAGCTTTTCATTATTAAAATAACAAAAGTAAAATGAACCAATAAAAAGTTTTATTAACAAGTCACATGACCTGTTATGCTTACGTTACGCGCTCCGCGCCCCGGATCACTTCCGGGTGCGCTAACGCGGCGTGTCATATAACGCATTACGCGACAACGTAGGTCAAGAATATAGTCAAAATGTCTCCACCAACCAGCGTTCGGAACACAACCCCTTTCAGCAGTCCAAAAAGTTCTGTTAAATGACAACAGAGGGGACAGGCAACAAGAACCATCAGTCAAAGAGGGGAGGGCAAGTTCTTCTCTACCGGGTCATGTTGGGCCGCTACCGGAACTGATCGAATTGGTAGTCTACAGTGTTTCTGGATGTTTCAGACTAAAGCTGGCGTCAGCATGAGAGCACTACCATCTCGTAGGTCCGTCGTGGCCATTCCACGAGCAAACATGGCAGCCGCTCCCCACCAGAAGCCTGCGGGAGTTGGGGGCCCCCAAGACTTTTGTAGAATCTTCACGGCTGAGGGGACGCTTTCGAGAATGGGACCCAAGCCCTATCAAGGAAGCGTCCGAGTTCCAAGGTGTCCCAGGGCCATTTTAGTGGACCACGCCCAAATCTGAAGAGCCGGCCGCCATTTTGAGAGTCCTGTGGCAGTCGCTTATCGTTGCATCGCAAGAGCGGGAGCAACTCAACTACATGGTGAGCGAGACGCTGTAGTCGCAAGAGCGGGCGGTAAACAGCTGAATGGCGGAAGAGGCACAGTGTAGCAAAAGCGGGCGGAATGGCAACTAAAACGGTAAAGGGGCGCCCCACTACAGCGTGTCTTCAGGTCAAACGGATTGTGGGACAAGGTCCAGAATAGAAGAGTCATCAAAAGGCAAAAAGTTCCGCCAGACCCCGGGAGCCGGCCGGCTATGTCGGGGGAGATCTCAGGCTAAACCGGTGCTATAAGACTTGGGGAGGGGGTCGGAGCCAAGCGTCTTCTCCGAGTCCGTGCCATCACACCGCCCCTCGGGGGCCTCCCTCAAGCGGTTTAGGGAGGTACCATATCACATTGTTTTCAAATGCAGTCAGGTCCACAAACGACTCTCACTTACTTTGAGAATAGTGAAGCTGCAGTAGGTGGAAATAAGCTTCAGACAGTGTTACAAGCGCTGCTCAGAACTCTGAACTATGGCACCCAACATCCAGAACTTATGCCATTTGAGAATGGCAGTGACATCGAAGCAACTCAGGGACCAAAACCATTAACGTACTTTCACGTATGAAAATCTTACTTGGGGAGGGGGCAGGAGCGAACCGCCCCCTCCCAGTCCGCGCCACCACACCGTATGTTGAAAATCTGAAGCCATCATTCTACAAACTCAACCAACCTTGGATGGAAAAATCTAGAAAAATGTACAAACTGAAAACCAGTTTTGGTCTGCATAGCATCAGTAGCAACGCTTGCTATCAGAGTGCATGAGTTTCATGCTCGATCGATTGAGCTAGCCGGATCGGGCAATAAAAAGTATAAAATAGTTATGTAAATAGTTATTTAATAAAATGTTTTACCCTGTTTCTTTGCTGGTGTGTTGTATATATTTTTAATATTTGCATAGGGTTTGTCGTTATTTTGGGCGGGGTGGGTGACGGAGCCGAGCTGTCTTGCAGCCCTCATGGTGTGGAGCTCAGTTCATCTCACTATTTTCGTATTTCTCATGAAGGGTTGTTCCTAATATTTCTATTTTAGCGAGGTCAAAAAGAGATCCAATTAGTGGCCTACTGATTTTGCTCGATTAATTTTATTTTTTTACACGATTTTTCACGATTTTTCACTATCTGCAAAGACTAAACAGAGTATTGCGACTTTGTGTTTGTTTGTAAATAGAGAATGAACCAAAGAGAATCAATTGTAAAACAGTAAATGCTTGGATAACAATCAATCAAATGGAGAGACAAGCAGGCACGACGGATTACAACGGGGGTAAAGGCCTGCGTTAACTACTCTTCACTATCTGCAAAGAGAGAGTACTACTAAGAGAAAAGAGGGGAGGGGGGGCAGCGTTCAAAGCACATCAGCGTGCATAAACACGAAAAAGTTTTTACCTATCACGTACTTGACATTTGACAGCTTTTGATATTTGCTATTAAAAAACCATTGAAATTCACCGAAAAACCATAGGTTTTAGGCCATATATAGTTAGGAATTTGCATTTACAAAACCTTGAAAATTCACTGAAAAAACCATTGGTCATAGACCATATATAGTTAGGGATTAGCCTTTTCAAAACCTTATTTTACTCACACAAAACCATTGAAATTTCATATATAGTTAGTTGCACTAACTATATATCGCGCACCCGCAATCCACTGCTGATGATGTCACATATTACATCATTCATGACATGGTTAGTGACATCACTGATGACATCACTGATGACATATCAAATGACATCACTGATGACATCTCAAATGACATCACTGATGACATCTCAAATGACATCACTGATAAAATCACTGATAACATCTCATTTGACATGACTGATCACATCACTGATGATATCATTCATGTGATAATACCATGAACCTCTTCAGACTCTAATATAACCTTAGATACAATCAGTGTAAACAGACAGTCACAGACTGTCACTCATCCATGGAGTTACTCACACACCTAGTCAGTTATGCAAAAAATCAATCACACCTCCATTTTCTCAACTATACAGTTGTACACACCTTACTTATTCAAACATATACTAACACATATTTACTCTCTTATACAATCCCTGATACATGTTCACAATGATCCATACAGCCACTCACACATTCACTGGCTCTTATGCACAGTTATTTATATATGTCAACTCTCACATGTACTGTGTTTTACATATGTACTTACTTTGACATGTAGCACTGAGATATCCATTCACTCACTAATACACTCATGCACAGTCAACCGCCCATACAGCTGTTTCCACATGCACTTTTGAACCCATACATATAGTGAATCAACTACTCACACATCTATGTACAGAGTCACACACCTCCCAGCCACCCATACACACACACTCAGTTTCCCATACAAATACTTGGACAACCAATGAATAACCCATACAGTTACTCATATAGCTACTGATCAACATATGCAGCAGTTTGTAGAACAACAGATATAATGATGCACAAATTAAGACAGTTTAGTCACTAACCCATGCACTCAGTGAGACACATTTAATCACTCACTCATACAGTCAGTCATGCACCTACTAAATCCTTCATCCAGACACTTATACATCCACTCATTCTTCAATATGTAAGACATATTTTAACTTTACAGAAACATACAGTCACTGGATGTTGTCATCAGTGATGTCATCAGTGATGTCATTTGAGATGTCATCAGTGATGTCATTTGAGATGTCATCAGTGATGTCATCAGTGATGTCACTAACCATGTCATGAATGATGTAATATGTGACATCATCAGCAGTGGATTGCGGGTGCGCGATATATAGTTAGTGCAACTAACTATATATGAAATTTCAATGGTTTTGTGTGAGTAAAATAAGGTTTTGAAAAGGCTAATCCCTAACTATATATGGTCTATAACCAATGGTTTTTTCAGTGAATTTTCAAGGTTTTGTAAATGCAAATTCCTAACTATATATGGCCTAAAACCTATGTTTTTTTCTGTGAATATATATATATATATATATATATATATATTCCAACAACTTGGCTCGTTTTGGTTGAATTTCTGCAAAAAGAGGATTTTTCGTTAGGATTGTGGTCACGTAAAGTAAGAATGCACACATTCGAGTATAATTCAAGTTATCAGCGACTTTTATTTAGACGCTTGCCTTTGCCCAACGCATTTCACGTCCTCGAAGAGGCTTGTTCACGGAATTCTTCAACAAACAGACTTCTTTTATTTTCATCATATAGTTACTTCCTGATTTTTAAACCCAGGTGCATTGTGGTATTAGTGGTATGTGACGTTAATAAACATTATAGTTTATACATATATTGTTTTTTCTATGTTATGTGCTCAGTGTGATTAAGTGTGAAAGGTGTGTAAACAATTTTAAATAAAAATTATTAACATTTGTTAAAAATTATTATTATCTGACCTGTTTGTAATTAATTCACACAAACATGTTTTTCTTGCTCTCTAGTGAGCAATATGCGTCTTTATGAAGTATTTGATGTTAATTTTTTATGTTCATCTGATGTTAATTACATTCATCATCGTGTCATTGGTGCAGCCATATCCGTAGTTAGTCGTTTTGTTCATTCCTGTGCTTTGTAGCCAGTAATTTCAAGAAGGGGTGTAACAAATTCATTCTACCCCAGTATCTTTATTTTTCTCCTCTCCAGTGAGGTGAGATACATCTTTAGGTTTCATTATCTGTGTTATCTATAGATGGACATAAAGTTCTTCATTTTGATTTAGTCCTCTCGGATCAAGGGTCCTGAATGTAAGAATATGCTTTGATTCTTTTTGTCGGAGCATTTTATTCTGATCTCCTCCTCTTTCAGTCATGGGAACTTGTTCAAGTGCACAAAATCGCAGAGTTTCCCAATTTCCTTCATGGATTTTCTCCATGTGTTTAGGGACTGCATTTGTGCGGTCCTTGTGGATCGTTGCTCTAACATGTTCTAAAATTAGTTTCTTCACCTCGAAAGATGGTGCTCCCTGTATATTTTTTGTGACAGGGGCACTTTATCATATAGATCACATGTGAGCTCTTGCACGTTAGATGTTGATGTATTTTCCATTTTTTGTTTTTTCCAATCTTGATCTCTTTTGTTGGGACCGAAATTTTGCAGACTTTGCAGCATTTACAGGGCCAGAAACCTTCCCTTTGTAACCACGTTTTGTTTGGTGCCTCTGAAAAGTGGCTATGGACGATTTGGTCTCCTATACTTCTGGCTCGTCTGTATGTTATCTCCGGATGATCTTCTATAATCTCAGCCATTGTTGGGTCTAGTTTGAGAATACCCCAGTGCTTCCTAATGATGTTAAGTTTCTTGTTTTCTGCACTGAACGTTGTTATGAATCTGATTTTGTTGTTTTCTTCTTCTTCCTTTTTGGTTTGTAGGATTTTTTTTCGGTTTTGATTCATAACTTTGGCATTTTGAGACAATTCTTTTGGAGTATCGTCGATTCAGAAATAGTTTACTAGCATTTTCGCTATGTTTCAGAAATTCTTCTACGTTTGAGCAATTTCTTTTTTCCTAAAAACTCCCCATAGGGAATGCTCCACTTTAGATTTTCTTTGTGAAAGCTTTCTCCATGTAACCTTGAGAAATAGTTTACTAGCATTTTCGCTATGTTTCAGAAATTCTTCTACGTTTGAGCAATTTCTTTTTTTCCTAAAAACTCCCCATAGGGAATGCTCCTCTTTAGATTTTCTTTGTGAAAGCTTTCTCCATGTAACCTTGAGTTGGTAGCTGTATTTTTCCTATGTAACGTTGTTTGCAGGGAGTTTTTTTCAATGTAGATTTCTGTGTCGAGAAATGTTACCCTCTCACAACTGATTTCATATGTAAATTTTAGATTTGCCGGGGTATTATTTAGCACTTCGAAGTATTTTATAAAATCTTTGGTGGACCCATTCCAGACAATTAGCAGAACATCGATGAATCTGAGCCATAAGATGAATTTTTCCCTCCATTCATAATTGTTGGTGTTCCATGCCAGATGTTGTTCAAACCTCCCCATTGTAAGGTTGGCGTAGTTCGGGGAAAACGAAAAGCCCATAGCGCATCCTCTTATTTGTTTGTAAATGTGTTTCTTTAAGAGGAAGATGTTATTATTCAGGCACATCGAGACCATCTCATTCAGCATATTGTTATGCTCTTTGTATTTAATATTTCGTTTGCCCAGATAAAATTTGCAGGCATTTATACCAATGGAGTGTTCTATGTTGGTATATAGTGATACCACGTCCATAGTTATTAATTTGTAAGATGGCATCCTTGTCACATTCTCCAGTTTTATGAGGAGGTCTGTTGTATCTCTGATATAGGAGAGTTCTTTCACTAATGGTGATAAAAAGTGATCAATATAGTTATATATTGGTTCTAGCAGCGAGTTCATTGCGGAAACTATCAGTCTACCTGGCACTTTTCTCGAATTTTGTGCACTTTTGGGAGGCAATATAATGTAGGTAAAGTGGGATGTTTGTTGTCCCGGTATCTTTGTTCTTCAATATCTATTAAGCCTTTTTGATACCTTTCTGTCAGATGATCTTGTAATCTGTTCTGTAATTCTTTTGTAGGATCTATATATATTGGTTGATAACATTCTACATCCAAAAGTTGTCTTTTTGCCTCTGCAATGTACTCCTTTTTGTCGAAAATAATGATATTACCGCCTTTGTCGGACGGTTTTATTTCAATCGTTTTATCAATTTTCAAATTTCTCAATGTTTCCTTTTGTTGGTTTGTCACGTTGTTCTTACTTTTGTTCGTTGTTATCTTGTATACTTCATCCACTGCCACCTTGTTTCCTGGGGGTAGATTTGGGTAGAACTTTGATTTCCGCTTTAAGACGCTTTCACCTGCTCCATCTTTTAGCATTGTTTTTTCCAATAATCTATATTGACCTCTGGTAGTGTTCGTCAACAGAAAGACATTATTATGATTATGCCTTTATCATGCGTGGTAAATGTTTACTAGTTGTAAAAGCATGCGTGGTAAAGGCATGCGTGGTAAAGCTATATGCGTGCTAATGGCTTCGTGGTGATGATCACAAGTGCTCATGACCGCATTGTAATGGCTGTTTCCCCCTATGGACAGGACAGCAACTGGGTCTGGTAGTCGTGGAGTGCAAGGCAGTAGGCAGAGGGCCACGCAGCCGCTCATACAATATAGAAATCTTTTTAGGGTGATTGTTTCCGTGGTTTGAGGGGCATCATTTAGGCCCACACACTCAATTTTGTCAGGGGTAAGGTTTGCACGGGAAAATGTGTCATGACGTTTGTAAATGTGGTACACATTGTTTTGTATTATTTTGATTTCTTTTGTAAGTTGTAGTCTATCCAGAGGAAATATAACTCAGTAGTTTTCAATCCTAGTCTTGAACATCTTACTATAGTATTTCAGCATTATTTTTATTGTGGACCGTCATACCCCCCACAAAATAAAATAAGTATGTTGTTTTTTTAATTACCTTTTATTAAAACAATAACTGTAAATGAAACTTAATTATAACTATTAGAAGCAACTAGAAAAAAAAAACTTAACAAAAAACATTATAAACAAATTGTGAAATGGACTCCAAAAGATGTCCGATTAGTAATCTGCAAAACAAAAAAGAAAATTAGAGTTTAGAATTATGTAGATGTGAGTAAATGAGCTGAAGCATTCAAGGTAACTCTACGGTTTTATGAGTGCAGTGTGCCTGGTACATTTCAGTTCGTATAGTGCCCTGTTCAAATGGTGTCTATATGGAAGTGCCTACTGTGTTACTGACGCAAAAGTGGCACAAAAGGATTGTAAATATACCAACTTATTTCTAATGCATTGCTATGAAGGCATTGTATATGTAGGCTGCTGTGCTTACCTTGTATAAACAGTGCTGCTACCAGACTTCACAACTTGACTTGAACTCTGCTTCTATACGTCAAAGTATATTCAATATGTTGCAGAGAATTTCATTGCTGTTGCTCGATAGGTCGTGATTGCTTCTGAAGGATGTTTGTTGAAGGATACAAGAGGACATTTTGATTAATCCTTGTAAACTGAGTTGCAAAACTACTGTCAAAAGTGAATTTTAATGTGGGTTCTTAATATTCCGTACTTAGACTGTTTCAGCCCATTGAGTAGCAGAGTTTGGAGTTGAGAGTTTTTCTTGAAAATTCAGACGCAGATTTAGAAGCTCCTTGCGTCACTTTCCCCATGTTAAAAGTGACAGAAAAGTGGCGTAATAAGCTTGTAGATCTGTTTGTCAGACTGTTGTAACCTATCTGTTGTCACTGCTCGGAGGTAATTATACATTTCTACACTGTGAAGCTGCTGCAGACTACCTAGTCTTTCCTTTTGTTGTTTCAGAAAGAAAGGGCCATATTATCAAGCAAGGGCGATACATATCACCTCTTTTATCGGCAGGAAACTGTCGATAAAGCGGCGATAATGTGCTTGGTAATACGCCCTTGTGAATTCCCATAGCTGCCCAGGTTAACACAAGAACCTTGGCTGCTATGGGAATTCACAAGGGCATAATATCAAGCCCATTATCGCCGCTTTATCGGCAGTTTCCAGATGATAAACGCGGCGATAATGTATCACCATTGCTTGATAATATGGCCCTCAATTCTTTGTCACCTAGTGCCATCGGGGTGATTGAAAGATGGTGCTCTACGTGTGGAAGAAGCATTCACTGTAATCAAGACAGTTAACTACTTAAATTCAGATAAGGTTGTACACAGCAGAGTGGAGATAGTAGCGTCAGAAACGTTAAAAAAGGAAGAGAAACAATGTGAGAGAGTAAGAAAGAGAAAGAGAAAAAAAGGACATTAAAATGGGGTGTACCTGAAGCCAGAGGCGCAACCACAGTCAAACTTTTCGGGGGGGGGGGGCTTAAGTTCAAACAAAAAGAAGAGTGGAGCTGCAGGGGCTGTTAGCGGGGGGGATCATCAAAGCCTCTTTAACAAGCTAAATGTCTTTAAAAGACCTGTGACGTACTCGGTGTGACTGTGTGTGGGCGCAGGAAGGTATGTCATCCTATCTGAAGCCTTGTTAGTCCATTGTGTGTTTTGCACGCCTTCTGCATACTATAGATTCTCTCATTTTACAGATAACTTGTTGTTTCAGAAACAAGCTTCCTTGCTCACCTTGTGCTATTGCTTTCGTCCTTGTTACATAATCCATCGTGAAGTTGTACATCTAAAAGAAAGTAAAAGAAGGATGTTATGATTGGTAAATGTTGCTTTATTAATTTAGAGTTAGATTATATTGCGGTTTTATAGATGTTCATTGTCATATTTGTACGTACCAGGGGGCATATTATCAAGGACCAGTGATAAAATTATGGCTGTTTTATCAGCAGGAAACTGCTGATAAAACGGCGATAATGGGCTTGATAATTCGCCCATGTTAATTCCCATAGATGCCCATGTTCTGGTGTTAACATGGGCTTCTATGGGAATTAACAAGGGCGAATTATCAAGCCCATTATCGTCGTTTTATCAGCAGTTTCCTGCCAATAAAACGGCGATCATTTTAACACCGGTTCTTGATAATATGTCCCCGTTTGTATTGTGAATACATTCCAGACATTCCAGCGATTATAAAAACGTTAGTGCTATTGGGAAAAAAATTAAACTTGCAAATTAATACATAATATAGGAGTGCATTTGTCTAAAATATTGAGTCACATTTTTGTATGTAGTCAGCTACAAGCCTTTGACTCATTCTGATGCGTACTCAAGTGTCACTGCTCACCTTTTGGGGAAATGACAGTTTCTTCATGATGTAGTCACGATCTCCAACAAAGAAGTCTCACATATGGTGCCGAGTCTTAATATTTCTATGGCTAACGACATACTCATGCTCCCATCATCATCATCAATGTTATATATATATTTTTTAATAGATTCTGTTTATCAATACTGAAAAAACTGTATCATGCCTACCAAATGTCAAAAGAAGAAACAACGAGAGAAAGGTGTTTATTTGAAGAAAAGTCGTCCACAAGATTTACATGAAGATTCTTGTGTTAAGAAAAAAAAAAAAAGTCCTGGTAAGAGAAGGAACACTTTTCTGAGGAAAATATTAAAGACTAAGAGTAGTGTGCACAAAGGGAAAAATGGTATTAGTGTGTCTGCAACGAAAAAGAAAAAGAAGAATAAAGAGAACAGTCATGGAAAGTCAACTGCAGAAAAAATAGTGTATAGTAAATGGAGGAAAAACCAATTTATGGAAATTAGGAAAAATATTTTTTTTAATAGAGTTGTGTTAAATGTAATTGAAGAAATTAAGGGATGCAAAAAAACAGCATTTTATAAGAAGAAGAAAGGTATAGAAAATGTAGTTGAGAAAGCTTTCGAATTGAAAACAAAATTGTTTATTTTAGTAATCAATAGAATTTGATCACTAGATGAACCAATCCATTTAATGAAGGCCAAAAGTAAGTGGAGAAAAGTAATTAACAGAAGTAATTTTTGTGAGTTTTTTTGGGTGAATGGAAACATAGTTCAAGTTCTGAGCCTTTTTTTAATGAAGAAAGTTATCTTCAGAGTAATTATTTGTTGCATGCAGTTGACACTATTGGTCGTGCTTATGATGTTAGAAATGGTTAACCTATTGAGAAAGTGAAAATTGTTCCTAGAAATGCAGAAGAGGTGTTAGCTGAGGAAGTTTTAAGAAGACGTCCTAACGCTCCAGTGTACACTTGGAATTGTAGTAGTATTTGTAGTGTGCTTCAAGAATCTATTGATTTTTTAGGCAATTTCTTACGTAACTATACAAAGAAAAGTGTGAAACAAAAGATTAAGATGTTGCAAGGACTAGACCCTTGCAGAGTAAGAGAAAATACTGGTTTGCAAGGTCATTCACTGGCTTGTGTTTCTAAAAAGTCGAAGTGTTTTTCACTATTTCAGGATGTTAGCAGTACATCATTTTGAAATTAAGAAATTATTCAGAAGATTGTATTATGCAAAAAGTCCAGCTCTACTGTTAAAAACGTTGAACAGTGCTCTTTTGCATGGATCTGTATCAAATGTAAAGAACGTTTGTGATGAAATTGAGGTTAGTTATTTTGGTCCTGAGGAAGACAGTGCAGAAATTGAGATATAAATAGAAGGAAATGTAGAAGAGAATGTACAACATTGTAGTACAGATAATTTTGAGCAAGAAATTACAAAGTTTAAGGTGATTTCAGGTGAAAGCCAAATTATTGTTGTGTCTGTTGTCGACGAACTCATTATAAAAATCAGACCAGGAGTGTTGATTTGTATTTAAAGAGTGAAAAAGAAAATAATAATGAGTGGAAGGATTTTGCAACATTTGTTGGTAGAGAATTGTTTTAATTTGGGTTCTGATCAGAGAATTTGTAAATATTGTTATAACAAATTAGACAAGAACAAAATGCCTGCTAGAGCTGTGCATTATAATCTTGAGTTGGTAAATATTCCTTCTGAACTGATGGATTTAAATAGCTATGAGTCTATTCTTATTCAATGTGTGCATCCATTGCAGGCTATTGTTCGTATGGAGGCCAAGACAGGAAAATAGCCTCCTTCTGATTTAGAGAGGATTAAAGGGAAGAGTTGTATATTTGCCTCTAGATTTAAAGAAAAATATTGAAACAATTGGTGTAGAAAAAGTAGAGGATGAGGCTTTATTTATTCTTGTTAATGGCGATCCTACTAAGAGGAAGAAAACCTGGCAAGAATTAGTGGATGTTAAGAAGTGAAAAAGGCAACGTTGTATCTGGTAAAACATAATGAATATTACAGAAAAGTGTATGTGAGAGAAGAAGAAATAACTGTAGAAGAAGATAGTGACTTGCCATCTGGACAAATCGAAAAAGTGGATGTGTCTAGAACTGAAGAAATCTACGGACATTCTAAAGAAGTGATGGGGAATACTATAGAGTTATTCCAAATGAAAGAAGAAAAAGGAAGTCCCATTAGTGTAAGGAAAAAAAGCTTGGAAGCTCGTTGTTTCCCTTAATTGTTTCCCACAGGAAAAGGAGGACGATATGATGACCGACCTGTGCAGATTCCTGCATCTGAATACCGGACATCACGATTATATGCAGAAGATCCAAGATTTCGACAATGTGTTCCGTATTTGTTTCATCTTTTGTTTGAGAGTGATTTGTCTGGACTTTCTTATGCAGTAAACCATATATTGAAAACTGTTGTACATCTGCAAAATGTTTCGTCAAAGGTACTGCAGAAAGATAATGTTTTGGAATCTCAGCTAAATAATCTCATGGTGTGTCAGCGTGGTACTAATGAGTACTGGTACCATTGTCATGGAGAACTCAAATGTATGATAAGGAACTTAGGAACTCCTACATGGTTCCTTACTCTAAGCTGTGCTGAATATGCTTGGGATGATTTACTTCAATTTCTTCGAGAGGCAAATCCAATTATACTAAATATTGAATACAAGTCACCTGGAGAATTGTGCTCTTTGGATCCAGTTAATGTATGCAGGTATTTCAATCATAGATTTGAAGCTATGATGTCTTTTATCACCAATAAAAAAATCCTCCTCTTGGAGAGGTTCTTGACTTCTTTTGGAGAAAGGAGTATCAAGCAAGAGGTGCTCCTCACATACACATGCTAATATGGATCAAAGATGCTCCCAAATTTGGTACAGACTCAGATGATACTGTGTTGTCTTTTATTGAAGAATATGCTACATGTGATATACCCAAAAGTACACAAGATAAGGACTTAAGACAACAAGTCTTACGATTCCAAAGCCATCGTTGTGGGTAATACTGTCGTCAAAAGTACAAATCTAAGGACAAATGCTACACCAAATGTCGTTTTGCATTTCCACGTCCAGTAATATCGAAAGGAAGAGTGAACAGTTTTAGGTCATCTTTGCGACATACTATCACAAGAAAGTCTCCAAAAAATACCTACAACTTAAGAAGAAACAAAGAGTCAAAATACATAAATGACTATAACCCAGTCATTTTTTGTCCATGTGGAATGCTAACATGGATATTCAATATGTTGCAGACAATTCCATTGCTGTTGCTCGATATGTAACATTGTACATAAAAAAATCAGAAAGACGGAATTGCAGGAAATGTGGGAAGAGATTTCCCACAAGCATAGAGTAAGTGAGAATGTATATACTTACAGTTTGAAGATGTTATCTCATTGAGAAATTGGAGCTTATGAATGCTCGGATCGCTTATGATCTGCAAGTCTATACTCCAAATCAAGAAGAATCATTTGAGTGAGTCTAGGTCCTGCTGCAACACGTTACCGAGTTCTTGAATCTGTACAAGAAATTGAATATTTAGCTGAAAAAGAGCCAGAAAGTACAGATATTGTGAAAACAAATATGTTGGATACATATTATCCAAATCAAATAGAAATCATCATATTGAGAACATTTGTCTCTATGAAGTGCTGCAAAACGATATTTTTAAACGGAATATTACAGAAAACATCAATAATGGTATATATGCTGTGATTGGTTCCGAAGGATGTCTGGTGAAACAAAGAAAAGGACATTCGATTAATCACCGTAAACTGAGTTGTGAAACACCTGCCAGAAGGGAATTTAACTATTTAGCTCTTTTGCAACTTTTCAAGCCATGGCGTTCAGAATTGGAATTACTTGGAGATTTCGAGAGCTATGAATATTCCTTCAATGCAACTAAAGATACTACACAATGTGCTGTTTTTGCTAATTATGTGAAAATGTTGAATGACGAAATTGAGCAAGAAGCTACAATTGCAACTGAGATTGCTAGAAAGAGTGCTCTTGCTCGTCATTTGAACCTATCTGAATGTACATGAGTGGACAAGCTGGAACAGGCAAAACATTTTTTAATTAAAGTAATCAGAAGTTTTCTACAGAAAACAAATTAGTCACATTTGTCTTGTGTTGTCACTGCTCCAACTGGATTAGCAGCCCACAATATTAAAGGAATTACTTTACATTGTTTATTAATGCTGCCAGTAGAGCATGAAAACAAATTAGAATACCACAAGCTATCTGGAGAAGCTTGTTGTGAAGTTTCAAGAGTTTTGCGGAAAATGAAACTTCTTATTATTGATGAGGTAAGCATGGTATCCTACTTAATGTTTGAGCATTTAAGAATGCAGCAAATTCTTAAAACAGAGTATGGCGTATTATTTGGAGGAAAGCACGTCATAGTTTTTGGTGATCTTCTACAACTTACTCCTGTAAAAGAACAACCGGTGTTTAAAACACTGCTACATGAAGATACTAGAAATTCTGTGGGGAGTATTGGAAATGTAATCATTTGGTCATATTTTGAGTATAAGGAACTTATTACAAAGATGCGACAAGCAAATGATGTTGATTATGGAACTATTCTTCAACATATAAGAATTTGAAAAATGGTGGGACATGGCAAACAAGCTTTACAGAGACGATTACTTTCCAATATGTTTCCAAATGAAAATAATGTACCAGAGAAAATATACATGACAATTGCAGAAATAAAATCTGTAATCTGCTTAATGCCAACACTATGTGAATTTTCTAAATTCAATGAAGAAATGTTGAAGTTGGAAAATGAAGACAATTTTAAATTGGAAGCTATTGATAAAATAGAACATGAAGGAATCCCTATTATTTTGAGTGAAAAGTTGAAAAGTTGAAGAGGAAATTGGATTCTTTAGAGAAATCGATAAGTAAAACTGCTGGTTTAGAAAAGAATTTGTATGCATGTGTAAACTGTAGGGTAATTTTACGAGGTAATTAGAATGTGGAAAAAGATTTAGTAGATGGAACAATGGTGAAGTTGTTGATTTCGTCAATTACGTAAATAGAGATGGTGTTGAATTTTTGAAAATCAAATTTGATCAAATTGAAGAAGTAAAACAATTTAGTCGTTGTTCAGTTCGGTTTTTGCTTGTAAAGATTTGTATGTTCGCAGAAAACAGTTTCCTGTTTCTTTGGTATATGCAGTGACCATTCATAAATCTCAGAATTTAAGTGTAGATAGTGCTTTAGTCATTATTGGAAATACCGTGTTTAAAGAGGGTATGGCATATGTTGCTTTGTCTCGAGTCAGAACTTTATCTGGATTGTACTGGATTGATTTTGATGAGACAAAGGTTAGTGCACATGTAAATTGTGTGAAAGAGTATAATAGGTTAGGAAGAGAATTTGCACCTAATTTAGGTCAATATCCAGTATCTGAAAAGCGTGTGGTAGGTAGAAAAAGAAGATTGGAGAATATCTGTAGTGAAAATGTAGAGAAAGAAAAAAAACAAGATGACGTTGCGCCTGCAAGCAAAAAGAAAAAGGACAGTGTTGAAGAGAATGTTGGTTATCGGTTTGAAAATAGTTGTGGTGTCAACTGCTATGCTAATGTATTTGCTAATGTTGTTTTTGCTCTTGAAAGTTTGCAACAGCAAATTTTTGAAAATCGGGACAAAAAATTCTGTTCATTGTTGTATTCTGTTTATGAGAAATGTAGTAGTGATAAAAGTAAAATACAAAGTGTTTCTGATATTCGAAATGTTTTGGACATATGTTCTGGTTCTAGTCAATTTACGCCGAATATTCAGCAAGATTGTCAGGAATTTTTAATGTTTATGCCTGCAGTACTGGAATCTGAAGGTATAGATATTGAAAACCTTTTTTGGCCTTTCTTATAAATGGCAACATGACTGTCAACTTGTTTGTTTACATGTAGCACTAACATAGACACTGAAAGATTCATATATTTGACTTTACCTGAGTGTGAATCAGTGTCTTTTAACAATCTAATTAGAGGAGCAAGTCAAAACATGGTCTAGCCATGAAATGTCATCAACATTATTTATACAAAGATATGGACAGTATGTAATTTTAATGCTGCAACGTTGTAGAGGTGATGGAAGAAAATTGGAAACTTTAATGAAAAATTTTGAAGCTGGTCAAGTTTAAACTTTTGTAGCTGTTGCAATTATTTTTCATGATGGACTTTCTACAACATCTGGACATTACATTGTTTATTTAAGATGTATGAAAGGTTGGATACATTGTAATGATAGTCAATTAGTTTTTAAGCAATGTTTGCATTAAGAGTTACCAAATTCTTACCTAATATTTTGAAATCCAAAGTTTTAAAATAAAAATTTGGCCTTTCTTGATTACTGCTGTTAAGGGAGATTAGTCTGCTGTTGTAGAGTATTTTGTAAGTCAGGGTAAGGAGCTTGAAGGTGATTGTCTTGTTGATATTGAGGCACTGTAAGTGTATCAGGTGGTGGGTGATGTGTCTGCAGCAGGGGACATTGATGATCACTCAGGTGGAGGTGTTTTGGATTTGTTGTAGTTGTTGCAGGTGTTTTGCTGGAATTGCTGTGTAGAGTGTTTTGCCATAGTGTAGTCTGCTGCTGATGAGGGCCGGTGTCACTGTTCTTCTTCTTTTGGTTAGGATCCACTTGTAAATGTTGCGGAGTATGTGGAGTGTGTTATAGCAGTATGAGGGGATGGTGTAGACTTGCTTACACATGGAGAGGGAGGAGTTGAGGATGGAATCTAGGCTGTGGATATGGTTGGTAGGTGTTGGTACAGTGTAATCAGCTAGCAGGAGTCGTTCAAGTCTGAGGTGGTGGGTCTGAGGATAAGTACCTTCACTTCGTTCGAGCTCATGTTTAGAGAGCTTCTCTTTATGTAGTTGTTGACGTCCTTCATTGTGTCGTAGAGGTTGTTTTGGTGGTATGTTGCTTTTTAGTGAGTAAGAGGATGAGCTGGGTGCTGTTGGCATAGGACATGCTATTAAATTGTGATGGTGGGCTACTTGTGTGAGGGTGGCCATGTAGATGTTGAATAGCGCCGGGTTGAGGGATGAAGACTGGCCGACGGAGCAAATGATGTCGGTGGTTTTGGATCAGAAGACTGGGAGGCAGATGCTCAGGATTACTATTGGGCATTTTGCAAAGTAAGAATTTGACGCATACTATTTGGCCGTGCCGAAAGTATGTGAAAGCAATACCGAGTTTTTGTTGTATATTTTGTCAGCATAAATTTGTAAGTAACATTATTTACAGTGTATTAAAATTAATCATAATGCTTTGTTATTTTATGATTGTTTGAAATGTGTCATATTTACATAAGAAATTGCTCTTAGAAAAACACCTTTAAGATATGTTTTATTTCTATTTCTTAGATTGTTATTGAGAATGTTGAATGTTTTTTTAAGATAATCTTATTGATTGTCTTTTTTTTGCCCGCTGTTATGGGATGAGTAGTGTTGAAGTCACTGTTTCTAGTGAAATTCAATATATTCTAAGAACAGCAAAAAAGGCAAATGTAATACTTTACAAATTATTTTGTATTGTAAAAGATATATTGTAACTTTATTTTTTTGTGTCTTCTTAAGATGGTAATTTTATAATATATCATTTTTTAAATATTTATCATGCTTAAGGTAAGTACAAAGAACTGTTGAAAATGGTCGATGGAATGTGCTTCAACCGAGCTGAAGTAACAAAACAAGGATTGGAGAACATATGTGTGTAAAGATGGTTTGCATTTTTTAAAGACATTTCAAAAAAATTATATAGTGAGTGTACCTGTCAGAATCCCTAATTAATCAGTGGATACGATAATGGCTTATCTAAACCCTATCAGGCGCAGGAGGGATGAAGAATCCACAAGGAAATAGACTTGGAGTGCTTTAGTGCAACAGAGGAATTTAAATATGGCCGTGTTGAGGAAAGACGCAGTGGCTGCCTAGTCATTTACCACACACCTGTGTGGAATCCTTTGTGAGGTGCGCGCTCCCTAACGAGTGCGCACTTCACCTATGACGTTCCAGAGTTCAGACCCATTTTGAATTGCTTCAGAGATATTCCTGAAGAGAAAGCACAAAGGTTGCAGATAAACACTAGAGGAGAGGCTAGTTCCAGAGTAGGCAATTAGTAGCGTTAGACTACATTATAGAGATGTCATCAGTGATATCATGAGTGATGTCACTGACCATGTCATGAGTGATGTAGTATGTGACTTTATCAGCAGTGCATTTTGGGGGCGCGAGTTATAGTTAGCTGAACTAACTATAATGGGCGAATTTCAAAGGTTTTGTATGAGTGAAATGTCCACCTAACATGTGTGAAACCTATGGTTTTTTCAGTGAATTTCTAAGGTTTTTCAATTGCTAATTCCTACTATAACGCGGCTGAAACCTATGTTTTTGTCAGTGAATTTCAAAGGTTTTTTAAATGCTAATTCCTAACTATAACGGGTGTGAAACCTATGTTTTTTTCAGTGAACATATATATACACACATTTATATATATATATATATATATATATAAATCAAAACAAAACACACATAATTTATGCAAAAAAGAAGCAGAGAACTGAACTTTGGGTAGTTCGCAGGTTTAGGTGGAAGGCTCCTGTATAGAGCACCCTCACAACCAGCAACACTCTAAATTTGCTCACCTCAAATGTCTGCTTTACTGTCAATGTTTTTAAGCATAGGATTAGCTCAGTGCTGTCAACGCTGAGATAGAAAGGGACAAAGTCTTTTGCCATTGCACAGTGAACCATATTTGAATTTGGCCAGATCAATACAAAATACTTGAGTGTACAACAGCAGCTGAATGACTACTTGGCTTGGCAATAAATTGCATGAAGTTTGTATATGGGGCAGAGTCTGAGGCCAGCATCTCCATTCACATGTATCTCCTTGGCAGCTATGTGCACCAACTCAGAGTAAGGTTTGGAAAAGTGACAGTCACCAAACCAAAGAATAGGAATAGCATCTAGAAAGGGAAGAATGCTGATACTGTAGGGTAATTATTAGAAGGCAGAAGACAGCTATAAAGTCATCATTACGATCAGAGTGTTGTATAGTGTTTTAGGACCCTAGTGTAATTTACCGATTCATGACCTTATATAGGTATAATTCACCTTGCCCTTATATAGGCATAGAAATCATAACCATATTTAGGCATAGCCCATCCAGTCCAAATACAGGCATGGCTACTTCCACTAGTTCCAAAAAGCCACAACGATTTCTTGGAAAACTTGGCTTCAGCAGTCAGAGACATCCCCTTTCTTGAATATTGATTTGTCCTAAAAATCATGAAATTTTCAAAGAACTACCATTCCCTTGGGGTTCTTTGGTGAAGATATTATGTCTGACTTTAGGTCAAACCAGGCACCTTCAAGATATAAATATGCCCACACTCGCCCTAGCAAAAACACAGTGGTTTGGAGCAGTCCGACTATCTACTTGCCCGACACAGCTCGCTACAGCAAGTGCCGAAGGAAGCCGACCCTCCAGCTGGCGCACTGACATAGAGGCTGCCTTTCTCTCGCTGAGAATCCAGCTCCAGTGTTTCCAAGCTCCCCTTTCGGGGTGTTGGGAAATCGAGTCCCGAGACAGAGATACCAGACCTCCTTCATTCTAAAACCAAGGTACGGAGCTGATTAGACCCTAAGAGAAATCTTGGATAGATTCTTGGCAAAGAAACTAAACCTATGCTACACCTCACTTACTCCTCACCCCCAGTACTAGACTTAGGTTAGGTACATCGGGGTAGGTGTATTTTAGAAGCACCAGTTGAGTACTTTTAGTCTTTGTTATTTATGTATGTATTTTATGGCTTAGAAACCATACCATGCTTTCTAAGTATTATTTTATAATACTCTTCTTGCTGTATGCATTATACTTTACAGCCAGTATTACGATTGTAGCAGTTCATTTCATTGCATGAGAAAGCAGACTGTTCAATAAATACTTTTATTGAAAACGCCCCTCTCTCTATTTCTCTACACCTATGATGAAACAAAGCATGCACGATTGACTAAGTGAAATATCTATCTATTGTTTCCACGACTCTGAAGATACGTTTTATCTTGGGGAAACAAAGTTGTCATGTTTATGCTGTTGTCAGAAACTAATCTCTTCTTGTGTATTCGAGAAAGTTTCTAGTGACCTCTGAGCTAGCTGGCACTCCAATTAAGTCCAATATATTCGATAGAGACCTCGTCGACCTAAGTCCTATGTCACATCTATAGGATATATTATTCCAATGCGCAGAGCCTATTGGGAATATAGCAACTACACTACATGGTGTCCAACATTTGGTAAGGCACTCATTAATAAGTATGGGCGAATTTTGCGAATTCGCGCTTCGCAAATTTGCGTATTCACGAATTCGCAATCCGCAAAATCTGTGAACTTTCGCGAATTTGCGGATTTTTCTTTTTTTTTGTGTTCGCAAGGGTTTCTGCCAGTTCGCGAGGGTTTTTTACCAGTTCGCAAACGCGAACTTATTTGTCGGGTCACAACGGTTGGGACCATGTTGTTTCTGCATCTGGTTCATCACAGCACCCTCTGTTTCACCACTGCCACCCTCTGTCCCACCCATGCCACCCTCTGGTACATCACTGCCACCCTCTGGTTCATCACTGTAGATTATGGGGGAAAAAGCACACCTGCCCTGCCTCAACTGACATGAATGAATTAGGGGTTGATTAATGTGTCACTGAATTTGAACTTCAAGTCTGGCACCTGCTTCCTTATCTGTAATTGCTTTCTGTTGCAGTGTAATTTTTTCTAACAGGACCTTTGTGGCATACTTGTAGCTATTCTCTGAGCCTGCTGTGAGGGTCAGAGCAGGGTCATAGAATAGTTGCAAGTAGGCAACTGAACTCTGGAGGGGCCCCTCAGGAAGCACTACAGGGAATGGTTACTAATGATGAGCTTGAACTTTTGCACCTTCTGAGTGCTTTTAGTTTTGCAAAAATCGTTTTTCTGCAATTTTGCGGGATTCGCAGGGCGTGAATTTGCACGAGATCGAATTTGGAAGCCGCAAATTTGTGCGATTAAGCGATTTTTTTTTTGCAGCGTGTTAGTTCGTGTGGTTTTTTGCGTTTTCGCAAGCCGCTGGTAGCGCAACGAGGCGAAGTTACCCTAGCGGTTGTACATGGGCGCGGCCATCTTGTTTGCATGACGTATTTCCGTTTCCAGACGCTATGTGTATTCTCGCAAAGTGTGCGGCTCGCTAGTACAAGTTTGGGTGTGATCGCGGGGGAAATCTCGCGCGAACTTACCCACGCGGTCGTGAACGGGCGCGGCCATCTTGTTTTTCATTCATTGCTATGATTCTGGGCATGCTTTCTGTATCCTCTCTCAATCTCTGCCATCCTTTGCTTGTTTGAAGTTTTTTTAATCTATTTTACTTATTATCTATCCCTCTATTATTCTAACTCTATATTTTTGTGTTTTCTGCTACTTTTAGTTAATTTTAAACTACTTTTTTAAACTCTTTTCTTTTCTTCTTCCCTATTCTATTTCTTATTTCTTATTTATCAGCCCAGACCCTGGTAAAGGGAGCCAGGAAGCAGCCCGAGAAGGTGAAGGGTCCCGCACCCCGTGCCCGTGTCCCGTGCGGGCGTTTGATGGGGGAGCTAGTGATGCCACGGGAGATCTTCAGCGCGGAGGAGGTGGCCGCACTAGTCTTCTATGTACAGCGCCGCCTCCCCAGGACCATCATGGCAGGCGGCAAGATCGCAAGCGGCTACGAGCTCCGTGAGCGCCGGAAGCGGTGGCAGAAGGTGTGCCGGGCCATGTATTCTCACTCTCGGGTCTGGCGCACCTACATATGTTTAATAGTTAAGTTACTATACTGTTAAGCAGACTTTCAAATTTATAACAAAGTTTTTATCAACCAGGTAGTAGCCTCCTCTAAATTTACTTCAACTCAGCAGTGAATTTTTTTTCGAGAATCCAAATCAGATCTGAGATGAACTTGATGGATGGGATGAACGAAAAGCGAAAGAAGGGTGTAAGTAAGTGTGGAAGGACGAGCAAGTTAAAAGTAATGATGACTGACAAAGAAGAATGATACATGTTTGATTGGTGCCCGAGGTGGCTGGGAAGGAATATGATGCATGGCTGGGTGTAGGATGAAGCAAGGATGGGTGTAAGGAGAACAGCCTGGGTGGGTGAAACAGAAACTGTATGTGTGCATTATATATCCTTTGGTTGAAATTCAAATGCAAGTCAAGCACGGATGTATGGCTTGCGGTTTCCCAAATAAAATGAAAAGGTTGTTTTCCCGTGAGAAAACGTAAGGTTTGTCCAGATGAGAGACATGAAGAAGAATGATTGACATATAGTTTGAATGGATGGATGCCTGGATCATTGAACTATCTGACTCTTAGATAGCATATTTGTATCTAGAGAGAGTAGACGGTTACTGGATGAACGAAGTGTTACTTTGAAGAGCATGTAACACCACACCCGCACGTCCGTCCCAGTGTAGGAAAGGCAAGGAAAAGAAGTTTTAAATTAATTTTGTCCGAATACTACCTTGAATAGTAGCAGTAGTTTGTATTGCAAGCACAGCATATATCCGGCTATTACGATGGCCACTCACTACCTCTGTTCATAAGTTTAGTAGAACTCGGTCATTCATGTGTGGATGTATCACTGTTCACTCAATAAAAAGCAAAGCACCTAAAGTCATCCCATATGTAAGCAAATACATACCATGTGCAGTGATAGATAATCAGATTATTTATCTTCCTCATTTTCCTTTTCTAGTATTCATTGGCACTGTAGGGTGAAAGTTAAATTAATTAAGCAGTAGCCCTTGTAACAGAGTATTCTCAGTGCCACCCGTAATAGAAAAGTAAGAGCATCACCACCTGCATGTACTGGACTGGTACAGTAACGCAAGTCTGTCTTACTCATCATGGCGGGCGTCTGTTTTTCTCGGGTGCAAGTTGACTTCGCTGGCATTATGCCAGCTTGCAGAAGTTAACGTACCAATTTTGCTAAACAAGAGAGAAGAAGAAGAATAAGACTGGAGTACTGTCATAGTCGACTCTAATGGAGTGAGTCCATAGTGCTCGTAGAATTGATTCCTTAAACTCCCACTAATGTTAGAGCAAGGATGAAGAAGTGGGAAGTTAGATAGATACTGGCTACAATAGTTATGTACTGCGCTTGCAAGTTGCTAGTTCTACTGTGACACAACTTTCTGCTGAATCATTTTGTGTTAATCTTAAAGAGCATTGGTTACAGACTATGTCTTTCTTTCTTCATATAGATGCTCCTTCCAAACCAACACGGAAGGAGCTGCTAAAAGGGCCTGGCAACGCAGGCTGGAGGCGACTGTCGCCGAATATCGGCGGCTGGTGGCCCAGAAGGAGGAGGACATGCAGAGTACTTTGACAACATCCACGGCGACACCTGCATCCTCCTCCGCGCTCCCTGGGTCAGCCAGTCAGCGCAGCAGGTCTCCAGCGGTACGGAGCCGGGGTACCGCAGCCACCGCCGAGCAGCAAAAAAATCAGCTGCCCCCCACAGCAGTACCAAAAAAAGGTTGCACCTCCTTTCACTCAGGGTGTCCTACCTCAAGCAGGAGCTGCTCAACACCAAAACCCTGCTCGAGACCCTCCGCAAGGAGCATGCCGACCTGGCCCGAAAAGTCAACAGCAGCCAGCAGTAGGAAGAGACTGTCCCTTGCCCTTTTTTAAAGACTTCTGGGGGTGGGAATTGGGAGTTGGGTTTTTTGGACTTTTCATGGACATTCGTTGAGGTTAGGGAGTGGGGGTGGGTTGGGTCTTGCGGGAGATTATTTTTGTTAGGGATATAAATATACTTTAAACTTTATCTTAGCATACATGTTTTTTTTACTGCTTTTGAGGCTGGTGGGTGGGGGTTTAACAGTAAGTTTGTTTTCCTGAAACTTAAGTGGCATCTGTTCTGACCGACTTTTTCGGCCCTCCTGTGAGAGAAGATGATTGGAGGTGACTCCAGTCTATTATCATTCTAGTGCAAGGATTAGAACCATAGACAGGGCCTATTCACAAGGCATAGTAATGTATTTTTCCTTAGATCAGGGCTTATAAACTTATGTTAGGGGATAGATTCATTAGTACTAGTGATAATCGGTCCTTTTGCAAGAGTGTTAGTATACCTTCTATGGAGTTATGCTTATTTCGGGCCTTGTAGGCCTCAAGCGGGAGAGACTCCATCTTGCTTTTTGCCCCGGCAGCTTGAGATGCTTTTAGGTCAAATGTAATGTTTTAGTTATGAGGTGTTGTTCGCTTGGAGAGAACCGGCTCAGGCTGGCCCTTATCGAAAGACTGTATTTTTCTCCACTCCGAAGACACAACATCAGGCCGGCCGGCTGGGAACGTGTCCTTGGTACGGGGAGGTACAAGAATTTGGTGGGCGGCAGGTTACTGGCCGTAACTTTCCATGAAGGAACACGCTTCCATATTAGTGAAAGCATGAGGCAGTGAATCAGTCAGTCTGTAGGCGGCAGCTAGCCGTTAGCATCAATGCCATTAATTGTTTCCAGGCAGACAGTCGCCATTTTGAAGTCCGAGAAAGACCCAAGAAGCTGATACTCTCTTAGAAAGATTGAAGTTATTTTAGTTGGAGCAGCTGGCGAGCTTTGACCTATAAGATCAGAGCATTTCGAGTGAAGCAGTTAGTCAGAAGAACGAATACCAGAGTGGCTGAAACCGAGTTATGAGAGCGAAGCAGAAACGTGAAAATAGTCCGTGATTGAGAGAAGAGAGGAGTAGTGCAGAACAGTCAGAGAGAGAAGGCAGTTAATAAAAGGAAGGTTCCAGTGACTTGGAGGGAAGCAGAGAAGACAGAGCATAGCGGTGCAGACGTGTATCCGTGACTGCAGAAGTGTGACCTTAAGACGAGCCAAGGCACAGACGAGAAGGAACCTAGATGACTGCTGAATCCAGACTTCACATTAATAAGGTGATGTCAGTCTTTGTCTCATAGTGTGCACATTCTAACATTTTACTTTCCTTTGCAGGATATATGTTATAGTATAGTATTGTGTTTTTATGATCATTGTAATAAAGTACCCCAGTTCTTAGTGAACCAACATGTGCCTCGTATTCTTATTCAATCAGGGTAACCTGTTCTTCTAGTCAGGCATTGTTTTTATGAACGGATGTAATTCCCGGTCAGGGAAGGAGTGACTGAGCAATGAGGGAGAGAGGGGCCCCTGAAGTGGAGAATAGATTGTACATCATCTAATTCGGTAAACTGTTGTGTGATCTATAATATTGTAGTATTATATCCCTAGTAGCCAATGAAAGATTCCTTCCAATGGTATTCATAGGAAAGTGATCGTCGTTGGTAAGCGGCGTTAATGAGAACACCAGGCGGGACACTGGTGCCGATACCCGCAGGATTGCGGCTTGGGATGTAAGTAATGAGAACACCAGGGAGGATACTGGTGCCTAGATCCGCAGGATTGCGGCTCGGAATGTAAGTGAGAGAACACCAGGGAGGAGACTGGTGTCTAGACACGCAGGATTGTGGCTTGTCGGGTGGGCACTGACTGTGATCAGTGTGTAATGGTAACTAATCAGAACTGCCCTAGGGTAGATTAGTCTGGGCCCAAGTTGCCGCGAGACTAACTGGTGTGAGTGTGATATTGTAGAAAACCTATGCATATATATTGCTAATTTCCCCATCCTTAGGTACAAGGCATAGATACCTATTGTAAATAAGTCCTGAGGAGGGAGGTGATTACGTTCCGGCTGGGTTGGTTGTGCTCTGAGGAGCTGATCCTATCGGGTCCGAGAATCCGGTCGTTACATCTGGCGTCACAAACTATTTACGAAGCCTGTGTGCGCTGTATTGTTTTTATCTTATTGGTTTGCGCTCGGCTCGTACGAGGTTTCTTTTGTATATTATTTGTTACTATTTTGTATATATCTTTTTGGTGTGTCAAAATGTTTTCGCGGAAATCGAAGTCTATTTTTAAATTACCTTTTGAGATTCCCGGCTGGGAATCTACACCTTACGAGGTCTTGGCCCGTGAGTGGTCCGATTCTACTGGTTTGAGTGAGAATTGGACTTCCTGTTTGGAGCTGGCGGAGCCAGCTGATGTGATTTCTTGCTTACAGAAGGCACCAGTAGTGAATGGTGATGAGCTTCCTATTTTAGGATGCAGAGGTTGGATTATTTTGACTGCGTACAGGATTGTACATGAGAAATTTGTGAAATTACAGCAACGATTTGTGGATATGGAGGAAAAGTTTGTTGAAGTGCAAAATGCGCATACTCTTTTGCGGTGTCAAAATAAATTGCTTGCCGACAAACTTGAAACTTATCAGACAATTGCCGAAAGGGCTGCTGTTCGCATTGCGAAATACAAATATAGGCATTGTCGCGGTCGGGTTTGTAAACGAAAGGTGCATCTGGTCGTGGTGAAAGCCGGACTGGATTGGAACCCCGACGAATGGGATGGTAATATCTGGGACTCGAATGATTCTGGTTCCTCGGCTGAGGAGTCGGACAGGCGCGAGTCTTCTCGCTCTGGACGTGATTGTAAATCTACTTCTTGTGACAAAAATGATGATTCCGGCGACCGTGGTCGCTCTTCCCATTCTAATGACGTTTCTCGTCCTGATTGTTACTCTAAATCTATGGATCGGGCTTCTTCGGATGCTCGTCCGGAGGTTTCTGCGCATCCGGTTTTTCTACGCAAATTACAGCAAGCTCCTGGTAATCCTAATGGTATTGCTTTGGATAGCTTGGAAGACTTTACTCAACAGGAAGTTAGTGACATTTTACAGCGATTTCGACAACGGCCCGGTGAGGCGTTGCTTACGTGGATGGTGCGCCTTTATGAATTGGGCACTGCAGGTGTCATGTTAGATGCAGGAGATGCCTTGAAATTTTGCTCTTTGAGTTCCGATTCTACTGTACAAGATCATTTTCGAAATTTTAATGGTGCTGGCCAAATTAGTCTACTCCAGTTAGCGACTGATGGCTGTAACCATAAATATCCTACTGAATCTGACCGGCCTGTGAATGACAGGCCATGGTATACTTTGCGCGATGCAGCGCAGCGTTTGAAAGAGGAGGTGATGAAAACTGCGATTTTTCTCAGTACTGCTGACAGGTTGCTGGATGGTTTATTGACATCTTCTGTGCGGAATCGCATTATCCGTTCTTCCCCTGTTGCTTATAAGCAGGTTATGATGACTTTGTTGATCAATCAAACTGGCAATGCTTTATCCATGGTGCTTGAATCTGTCCGTCAGCTTGGTGAGTTGGGTGACTGGTTTAAACCTGAGAGACAGTCCCGACCGGAGGGTCGTACTGCTGGAGATTATAAATTCTCTAGATGTGATATGTTTCTTGCGCTGTTAAATGACGGTGTGAAAAAGGAGGACATTGATGGTGAACCTAATAATCGCCTATGGGAGATGTTTCGGAAGCGTGGTTTGGATCGTAAGGAGGGTGCCCGTCGTGTGCGTAAGAATGATTGTGATCGCGGTTATTCTGATGACAGTGGTGACGACAGCCACCGTGTGGATTCTGATCGTCATGGTGACGGCGGTATGAGCGTGATGGGTCTTCTCGTTGTGAGAAGGAGAGGGGGCGAGAGGGGGAAAAAGAAAGGGGGAGAGATGACCGTGTCTACAATAGATATAGAGATGAAAGGGATCAGTCCCCTGAGTTGAGGAGAAGGGAGGATCGACACAGACTTTCCGATCGTAACTCACAATACCATACAGATGACAGGAATCCGTTTCGTAATGGAGATGGATATGAACATGATGTTTTAATACCCAAAAAACATGAGAGCATTTACCCTGATTTGTCCTGGTTGACAGAACGTAGTAAGAATGACTAGGAAATAGGTCAAGCTCCAGTACGCAGGTGGGCTCACAGAGACAATAGACCCTATGTAGATATTGAAATTTTTTGGAAACATCGTAATATCCAAAGGGCCCGAGCATTGGTAGATACAGGAGTTGAGGCCACTCTTATTCATGGAAAATCAAAGAAATTCAAAGGTCAATTTTTCACAATTACTGGTTTAGGTGGAAAGGAAACTCCCGCAGTGCAAACTACACTTGAAATGAGAATAGGCAGAATTCCCCGAAAAGAATATTCTGTATTAGTTGTACCACTTTTGGAGTACATAATTGGAATTGAAATTCTAAAAGGAATGATTTTGCATTTAGATGACGGCTGTTATCAATTTGGAACTAAACATTATATATCGTCCAGACCCGTACGGGTTGGTCGTTTAAGAATGCCCCCCATAAAAATCCCTCAGGCTACAAAAGTTGTTTCTCAGAAGCAATATCGTATCCCAGGTGGCCATGAAGAGATTAGTGCCACTATTCAGGATTTGGTTGATGCAGGAGTCATAACTCCGGTTGCTTCTGCTTGGAATAATCCCGTTTGGCCCGTGCGTAAGAGTGATAATTCTTGGCGCATGACTGTTGATTATCGTGAGCTGAACAAACATACACCCCCTTTGACTGTTGCAGTACCGGATATTATTACTTTAATTGAAAGAATCCAAAAGCATCCAGGTACATGGTACGCGTCCATTGATATTGCTAATGCTTTCTTTTCAATTCCGATTGCCCCCGAGTGTCAGGAACAATTCAGTTTTACATGGAATGGACGTCAAATGACTTTTAGAAGTCTTCCCCAAGGCTATGTACATAGTCCTACGATCTGTCACCGGCTGGTGGCGGAACATTTGCCCGAAGTATCAGTACACCCGCAAATTCAGATGTGTCATTATATTGACGACATTTTGATTCAAGGTGAAACACAAGATCAAGTTCAGACCCAATTAGATCAAACCCTTGAGTGCTTACGTGAGAAAGGTTGGGAAATTAATCCCGATAAGTTACAAGGTCCATCCCAAAGTGTAAAGTTTTTAGGCATCAATTGGCATGAGGGTCACAGAGAGGTGATTCCACAGGTTAAACAAAAAGTTTTAGATTTTGCAGTCCCAAGAAACAGGAAGGAAGCCCAGAGCTTCATTGGCTTGTTTGGCTTTTGGCGTCAGCATATCCCACATTTGAGTCAGATACTGGCCCCTTTATATCGAGTCACTCGCAAAAGGAATGTGTTTGAATGGGGCGAACCACAGCAAGCTGCGTTCAATTTGGCAAAAGAAGCGATTCAGTATGCTTTGGATCTGTGCCCTGTGTGCGAGAGTGATGTGGATTTGAATGTGTCCGTGCAAGGTCTTTATGCAAATTGGAGTTTGTGGCAAAAACAAGGCAGACAAAAAGTACCGTTAGGTTTTTGGACCAAAAAGTTACCTGAGGCTGGTGAGCGTTATACACCTTTTGAGAAACAGTTGCTTGCGTGTTATTGGGCTCTGGTGGATACCGAGAAATTGACTTTGGGTCATGATGTGATTTTGAGACCTGAAATTCCTATCATGCAGTGGGTTTTGAGTTCGCCGAAAACTCATCGAATTGGACATGCTCAAGAAGCAAGTGTGATTAAATAGAAATGGTACATTCAAGATAGGGCACGTGTGGGTCCGAAAGGTGTGGCATCTTTACATGAGCAAGTGGCGCAGGCGCCATCGATTGAGACTGGAAGTGATTGCTCCGTATCTGTAATACAGGAATCTCCTGTTAAGTGGGGTAAGCCATTTGATGATTTGTCCGTGGAGGACAGAAAACATGTATGGTTTACGGATGGTTCAGCAAGGTTCATAGGAGAGAAAAGGCATTGGAAGGCAGTGTCCTATAATCCGATCACACAAAAGTTGCTGAGTACAACCGGTGAGGGAAAGAGTAGTCAATTCGCTGAGTTATATGCAGTTAAACCAAGTATTGAAAGAGGAATTACCTGGCACATGTCATATTTTCACTGATTCCTGGTCCACTGCTAATGGACTGGCGGTTTGGTTACCAACTAGGCATTCTCATAATTGGGAATTGCATTCAAAAGAACTGTGGGGTAAAGAATTATGGCAAGAAATTTGGGAAATGCTCCCACAGAGTACTGTGACAATCTTTCATGTGGATGCTCATACCCCGATAGACTCCCTTGACAAATTCTTTCATAACATTGCAGATGAGAAATCTAAAATTGCTGAGGCAGTGGTGGACATGCAAGATTCTGATTTGGCGGGATTGGCGAAATGGGCCCACCAGAAAGCAGGACATTTTGGAGAAAGTGCCACTAGCAGGTGGGCCGCTGATCGAGGAATTTATATTCCTTTAGATTTCATTAAAGATACCATTTTGCATTGTCCCATCTGTCAACATTCCAGATGACGAAAAGTACCACAAATTGTTAGAGGTCATTTACATCGAGGAAAATTGCCCGCTCAAATTTGGCAGATTGACTATATTGGTCCACTCCCTATGAGTAAAAATTGCCAATATGTTTTTACAATTGTCGATGCCTACAGTGGCCTTTTAGCGGCCTTTCCTTGTAAACAAGCTACCCAAGTGAATACCATTAAAACATTGGAATTGATTATGCTCTATTATGGTGTTCCATTTCAAATTCAATCTGACAATGCATCCCACTTTCTTGGAAGATTGGTACAGGAATTTTGTGTGGAAAATAACAGTGAATGGGTGTTTCATATACCATATTATCCACAGGCATCAGGCCTTATTGAGAGAATGAATGGTTTGCTAAAAGAACAATTGCGAAAATTGACTGACAATAAATATAAGAATTGGAGAAATTATTTGTTCCAAGCACTGTTAATTTTAAACAATCGTCCCTTTTTGAATGCTGAATCTCCTTTAATGCGTTTGTTCCCCCCAACTGTGATGCAAAACCCAATTCCATTGGCAATACTGCAATGTAATGGGAAATTTCCCCCAGAGCATTGGCTCCATGTAGAGCGATCCCCGGTTCCGCAGGCTTGGACCTGCATGCCATGAATGACACTGTGATTAAGAGTAAAGATCGAGTCATCATTAAAACTGTTGTTGGTGTCTGTATACCGACTGGAAATTTTGGACTGATCGCCCCTAGATCGGGCCTGGCCTTAAAAGGCATTCAAGTACTTGGAGGAGTCATTGACAGTGATTATCAGGGAGAGATTAAGGTTCTCCTGCTGAACAGCAGTGAGGTTGATTTATCGATTCAAAAGACTGACCGAGTTGCTCAATTGCTAATTATGCCTGTTTTCTGTGGCGAGATTCAGAAAGGCACTGCCCCAACGTTGCTAACAGTGCGAGGACAGAAAGGATTTGGCTCTACGGATAATCCGGGAGCGAGAATATGGGTGCAATCGCCTAAAAATCCCCCTGAACAAGCTGAAATCATTGCAACCGGTCATGACAATACCATTCGAGTAATGAGACCAGGGAAAGATAACTGGGAAGCTGTCCCGGCTGACAAATGTTACTTACGAGAATGAATAATGCCTGTATTTGGTTTTCTTTCAGATCACTCTCTGGACTGTTGCTGCAGGATGTGCCGGCGTTGGACTCCTTTTGGCTTGCTACGTCGGGAAAGGAGGGAACCCACAGACTTTGGTTGATTCGAGAACCCGAGTACCGCGTTCCTTTGCTGCGTGGGATTCATCATTTAACTTTTGGACTACTTTAGCTAAACGAGTTACCAATTCTCCACATTTTTGCCTGACACCAATGCGTTCAGTGACTGACATTCTAGCGACCTGTTTAGTTGCTGTCCCCGCTTCGTTGGAAACTTTAATGCATATTTTCAACATATCAAATGCCCGACCCAATGTAATTCTTGGTGATTTCGCCGCACACAAATATTGTCCTTTATTTACTATACTTTCAGACTCAACGCCCCCGATTCATTCCCAAATCACTACATATAATATCACACAGGGTGATATGTGTTTTTTCCTTACTTGTGATCCTACTACAATTACCAAATGTGTACGGTTGAAGCTTAAGGCAGCAACTTCTTTTTCAGCTCATGAACGAACTCTGTGTTCCCGAAGACCTCCAAAGTCATGTACTTCTGTTAAAAATAATATGACCTGTAAGAGTATAGTAGTTGCCCCTAGCCATTATCGACCTTCTGGTTGGCTTTTTTCCTGTGGCAACACTTCTTGGCCCTATATTCCCGCAAATATTTCCAGAGGCCCATGTGCCATCACTAGGCTGAGTTTATTAATGTTTTCTTCACATCCTAATACCTATTCCCGTGTAGTTCGTGATGCTATGATGTTACATGAGGATTGTGATTCTTCCTTACATCTTTATTCCAAGTCTGAATACCTTAGTTTAGCCATTTCGATTATTGGTGTCCCAGCATTGGCTGTTTATAATGCCAAATCAATAGGGAAAATGGCCTGCTGGATGGTCAAGTCAATTAATCATACTTCTACAATTTTATCTGATATGTTATTAGATGCCCAGGGTGAACGTAGAGCTATTTTGCAAAATCGTGCTGCTATCGATTATCTTTTACTTAAACATGGACATGATTGTTCTGATTTTGAAGCTCTTTCCTGTTTTAACCTGTCTGACCATACTAAATCCATTCAGGCTCATATTGACAAACTTCATAATTTGACTGAAGAAGTTAGAAAACACATTGACTAGGGTTGGTTTGACTGGCTCTTCAATTGGTTACCTGACTTACATTCTTTACGACAGATATTAGGGGGTATTATGATTACTATTAGTATTTTAGTGGCTATTTGCTGCTTTATTCAGTGCATTCCTTCCTTGCTCCAATACTTTAGATTCGGCACAAGGAATAGATCAGTTAGTTTGTTTCCTATTATTCTTCCACAGATGTGAGTTCCATTTAACGAATGATTAATAGACTAAAGTCAAGGGTGAAGTGTTCTGACCGACTTTTTCGGCCCTCCTGTGAGAGAAGATGATTGGAGGTGACTCCAGTCTATTATCATTCTAGTGCAAGGATTAGAACCATAGACAGGGCCTATTCACAAGGCATAGTAATTTATTTCTGTACCCTTTTCCTTAGATCAGGGCTTATAAACTTATGTTAGGGGATAGATTCACTAGTACTAGTGATAATCCGTCCTTTTGCAAGAGTGTTAGTATACCTTCTATGGAGTTATGCTTATTTCGGGCCTTGTAGGCCTCAAGCAGGAGAGACTCCATCTTGCTTTCTGCCCCGGCAGCTTGAGATGCTTTTAGGTCAAATGTAATGTTTTAGTTATGAGGTGTTTTCGCTTGGAGAGAACCGGCTCAGGCTGGCCCTTATCGAAAGACTGTATTTTTCTCCACTCCGAAGACACAACATCAGGCCGGCCGGCTGGGAACGTGTCCTTGGTACGAGGAGGTACAAGAATTTGGTGGGCGGCAGGTTACTGGCCGTAACTTTCCATGAAGGAACAAGCTTCCATATTAGTGAAAGCATGAGGCAGTGAATCAGTCAGTCTGTAGGCGGCAGCTAGCCGTTAGCATCAATGCCATTAATTGTTTCCAGGCAGACAGTCGCCATTTTGAAGTCCGAGAAAGACCCAAGAAGCTGATACTCTCTTAGAAAGATTGAAGTTATTTTAGTTGGAGCAGCTGGCGAGCTTTGACCTATAAGATCAGAGCATTTGGAGTGAAGCAGTTAGTCAGAAGAACGAATACCAGAGTGGCTGAAACCGAGTTATGAGATTGAAGCAGAAACGTGAAGATAGTCCGTGATTGAGAGGAGAGAGGAGTAGTGCAGAACAGCCAGAGAGAGAAAGCAGTTAATAAAAGGAAGGTTCCAGTGACTTGGAGGGAAGCAGAGAAGACAGAGCATAGCGGTGCAGACGTGTATCCGTGACTGCAGAAGTGTGACCTTAAGACGAGCCAAGGCACAGACGAGAAGGAACCTAGATGACTGCTGAATCCAGACTTCACATTAATAAGGTGATGTCAGTCTTTGTCTCATAGTGTGCACATTCTAACCTTTTACTTTCCTTTGCAGGATATATGTTATAGTATAGTATTGTGTTTTTATGATCATTGTAATAAAGTACCCCAGTTCTTAGTGAACCAGCATGTGCCTCGTATTCTTATTCAATCAGGGTAACCTGTTCTTCTAGTCAGGCATTGTTTTTATGAACGGATGTAATTCCCGGTCAGGTAAGGAGTGACTGAGCAATGAGGGAGAGAGGGGCCCCTGAAGTGGAGAATAGATTGTACATCATCTAATTCGGTAAACTGTTGTGTGATCTATAATATTGTAGTATCATATCCCTAGTAGCCAATGAAAGATTCCTTCCAATGGTATTCATAGGAAAGTGATCGTCGTTGGTAAGCGGCGTTAATGAGAACACCAGGCGGGACACTAGTGCCGATACCCGCAGGATTGCGGCTTGGGATGTAAGTAATGAGAACACCAGGGAGGATACTGGTGCCTAGATCCACAGGATTGCGGCTCCGAATGTAAGTGAGAGAACACCAGGGAGGAGACTGGTGTCTAGACACGCAGGATTGCGGCTTGTCGGGTGGGCACTGACTGTGATCAGTGTGTAATGGTAACTAATCAGAACTGCCCTAGGGTAGATTAGTCTGGGCCCAAGTTGCCGCGAGACTAACTGGTGTGAGTGTGATATTGTAGAAAACCTATGCATGTATATTGCTAATTTCCCCATCCTTAGGTACAAGGCATAGATACCTATTGTAAGTGGAGTGGTGTGGCTCACTGGTTAGAGGCGGCAGACCCGGAAGCAGAAGACAGCCCGGGACCAGAGTTCAATCCCCGACGCGGCAGGGTCGTGAACCAGGGTCAGCGGACTCGATAATTCTCGCCTCGGTGCCTACTCTAACCAGGGATTACACTCGGCAACTCTGGGCATTAGCTTGCCTCATCTCCACAACGGCCCCCCACAAACGCCGGGGATGCCTGGTTTCACCTTGGAGATACCCAGGATGGAACATCTCACAGGGAAAGCCAGGACGGGTTCCCCAGCGGTCTATAGCGCCAGGACGCCTCCGGGTAGCAGTGCGCTTTACAAGACACTTATTTATTTATTTATTTTTTTAAGTCCTGAGGAGGGAGGTGATTACGTTCCGGCTGGGTTGGTGGTGCTCTGAGGAACTGATCTTATCTGGTCTGAGAATCCGGTCGTTACAGCATCTTGTGTAATTATTTGCCCAAATGTTTTCAAAACTAAGTGCCTCTCACAAAGTAAGTGAATCCAATAGTCCTAGGACTTTACTAGTACTACCGTCAGTCTCTCATCTCTCCTAATACTCCATTATACTACCTCCCACCAAACGCTTATCTTACCTGTAATTTGTGTTTGGAAATAGGGCTAGGCAGAGGGCTGGCTGCACGGGAAATGGCGATTAAGGTTGGCAATCCTGGGCGGATAAAATGTCATCATTGCGGTGGTACTAGTGGTGTTACACAGTGGCAGTTGCAGCATCTGAAAAAAAAGAAAATTAAACCTTGTTGTCCTTACCGTAGCATTAGAACAGTACGATAGAGAATATAGCAGGTGACAGTACACTAGAACAGTGCCACAATGTATCCTAACAAATGGTAATGTATTGAAAGTATAACTACTACTTGCGTTGAATTTCTTTGACGTTGGCTACTACTACAAGAAATAGTACTGAAGGTGAAGGACACAGCAGCGTAATCATTTGCCACGTCTAGGAAGAGGATGTTCTTGATGATCAATCAAGTTGATGGCGCACATGAAAATCTGCTTTCATTTGCCAATAGTCATGGGTCTGTGTCAAGCTGAGTAAGAATATATCCCCGGATTCCTTCACCAGCCTGTTGCTATGACCTTATTCTTCCCCGGCAAGTGTGTGGAATTATTGCTGTCATTTAGTCACACATCAATCAAAGCCACACAGCCCGGGGGAAGAGGGTTAGGGTTTGGAAAATGGATGGGAATGGGGGTTTTGGGAAAGTTTTGTTGAGAGAAGGAAAAAAAAGCACAGCATGGACAAACAATAATTAAGGATAAACAAATCTTTGGGTACAAAGCTATCCATAAATCTTTTAAGTGACATAAAGGAAGTGCATGCACTACTGCATGCATGGTTACTGAAAAGTAAGTAGTACTTTAGACAACCGTGAATGAAAGAATACGACAGTACAGGGCTTCAGTAATAATTATGCGTTTTCACTTGCCTATCTGCACTCAGAGAAACACTTCTTACATTAAATTAGGTTTAAGAAATAGCAGAAGTAAAACCTATACAATGGCTGTAGGGATGAATTTACAAGCAGAGATCAAAGAAATGCAGAGTCACACTCATAGAAGTTCACAGCAATAACATTACTTAAAAGATAATTAGAAAAGAACGGATACTGTATCTGCAAAACCCGGGAAAAGTCACACTTAGAAAACTTTGGGCCTACCTGGAATTCAGTCCAAATGCGCTCTGCAGCTAGGCCCCAACTCCCCATTTACACCATGGATTTCCTGAAAAACAAATGCAATCAACATTAGACTATGCCAGCAGTGCTCCCAGACCCCAAAACCCACCCACAAAAACATGGAACCCCCCCAAACAGCACCTCAAAGACAAACAAGTCAGCAAAAAGGCAAAAAAAATGTCACCTCCGATTTTGTCCAAACCACTTTTATACGGTATTAGACATTCCCAGCAATGGCCCCAGACCCGTCAACCCAGGCGGAAAGAAGTAGAAGACCCCCAAACAGCCAAAAAGCAAAACTACAAAATTGGGGACTTAGAAAGTTTCAGGCAAATTTCCAAAATCACTCCTCGCGGGCTCTGCAGCTAGGCCCTAACTCCCCTTTGCCAGCATTGATTTGCTTCAAACCTCTTGCAATCAAAAGTATCCATACCCAGCAGTGCTCCAGACCCCAAAACCGACCCACAAATACCCAGAACCCCCCAAACAGCACCTCAAAGACAAGCAAATCAGCAAAATCGCAAATTAGTTTTCACCTCCGATTTTGTCCAAACCACTTTTATCCGGTATTAGACATACCCAGCAATGGCCCCAGACCCCTGCAGCCACCCGCAAAAAAGCAGAACACCCCCAAACAGGCAAAAAGCAAAAATGGGCCTACTACCTTCAATTCAGTCCAAATACGATGTGCAGCTTGGCCCAAACTCCCCTTTTCCACCAAGGATTTTCTGAAAAACAAATGCAATCAACATTAGACTGTGCCAGCAGTGTTCCCAGACCCCAAAACCCAGCCACAACAACCTAAAAGCCCGCCAAACAGCACCCCAAAGACAGGCAAGTGATCAAAAGCGCACAATCTTTTTCTGCTCCGAGTCTGGAGGAGGAGGATAGAGGAGCATGTTCTTGTGAACTTGTGAACCTGAGGAATGCAGACTGCGGCACGTTCAAATCAATAAGCAAATAAGTGAAGACAGTTCTGCTGATGGGCTTGTTTTTGTGATTAGGTGATTCAAGTTTTTTTATATGGATTTTGCAAAACAAAGAAAGACAGACACACAGGAATAAAAGTGAATAAGGACGAAAAAGAAAGTTAGTGATTCATTGACTCATTTTCAGGGCTCGGTGTCAGGGAAGAAGAGCTCGTCCTCAAACTCTGCAAATTCAGACGGTAGTAGGTCACCTAACAGAGAAGAATCATATTGTAATCGGGTGGTATGAGGTGCTGATTCATCTTGATGATTGTTAACCTCTCCACATTTTTGGGGAAGAGGCGGGTCATTTTGCAAGTTACAATGCCACCAGCAGCACTGAAAACACGTTCAGAAGACACACTTGCGAGTGGGCAAGACAAGTAATTTATAGCCAGGTTGGTGATCTCTGGCCACAATTCTCTTTTCCCATGCCAATACGCCAATGGGTCATCATGAACATAGAACTCTGTTGAGTCATTCAGATAGTCCTGCACCATCATCTCAAGATTCTCCAGGGTTGCTCCACTTTGCTTACTTTTTGCTGGGACCTTTTGAGAAGCAAACCCAAGCTGCTTTAGCCAATCCTCTTCTTTACACAATGTTACTGTTGTGTCTGGTGCAGATGATACGGTTGCTGGTGTCTTTAACGGCTGGGAAGGAAAATCACTCACTTCTGCCACAGCCACAGATGCAGAAGTGGATTTTTTTGACTCCCGATGGCCTGCTGAGGCTGATGTACTGCCTTTTCCGTCAATTCCTGCCGTTCTCTTTCAAACCGACTGGCTGACACAGCTAGCCAATGTTTGTACTTTGTAACATCTGCGTCACCAAAAGGAAAGAATACTCTGCCTGCCACTGCCTTTTTGTACCGTGGATCCAGAATAGTAGCACAAATGTAACGCTGTTCTGTGTGGGTCTTTTGAAGCCGTTCATCGCAAAGTAGGTGCTGTAATACCTTCTCCGCCAACTCAAATGCTTGTTCCTTTCCCTCTTTTTGAAACGTAGAAGACACCGCCTTCAGTTGGTGCTCTAGCATGCGCAACAATGGGATAGCTTTTCCCAAATTACAGTCCTCCCTGCTGACTGCACGCGTGAAGACCTCAAAAGGACCTCAAAAGGACGAAGCATGTCTGTCAGGCTTTTAACTAGCTTCCATTGCTCCACCTTCATCCTCAGGTCCATCATATGTGTTTGTATGTTTCACCCCTGAGGCGGAAGCCGGGGGCACATTCACTTTACCTTTGCTTTCTTGTGTAAATTGCAAATACGGAATACCAACGCGTGATTGATTATTATTCACGTGTTTTAAAGTTTGTAAATATTTTAATTGGAAGCTTTTAATATTACCATACCTCGGCGCGAGAGTCGCTTCGCACCGAGGCTGCCCCAATTAGCTGGCCGATTGCACAGCGACTGCATACAGACGCTGGGACCTCACCCGACTCTCCTTGGCTGCCATATTGCGGAGGCAGGGTTAGCGGTCGAGCTGGTCGAGCCCTCCCCCTTCTCAAGCTACTTAAAGGATCTCCGCTAGCATACCACATTGTTTGTATGTTTCACCCCTGAGGCGGAAGCCGGGGGCACCTTCACTTTACCTTTGCTTTCTTGTGTAAATTGCCAATACGGAATACCAACGCGTGATTGATTATTATTCACGTGTTTTAAAGTTTGTAAATATTTTAATTGGAAGCTTTTAATATTACCATACCTCGGCGCGAGAGTCGCTTCGCACCGAGGCTGCCACAATTAGCTGGCCCATTGCACCGCGACTGCATACAGACGCTGGGACCTCACCCGACTCTCCTTGGCTGCCATATTGCGGAGGTACGGTTAGCGGTCGAGCTGGTCGAGCCCTCCCCCTTCTCAAGCTACTTAAAGGATCTCCGCTAGCATACCACATTGTTTGTATGTTTCACCCCTGAGGCGGAAGCCGGGGGCACCTTCACTTTACCTTTGCTTTCTTGTGTAATTTGCCAATACGGAATAGCAACGCGTGATTGATTATTATTCACATGTTTTAAAGTTTGTAAATATTTTAATTGGAAGCTTTTAATATTACCATACCTCGGCGCGAGAGTCGCTTCGCACCGAGGCTGCCCCAATTAGCTGGCCGATTGCACCGCGACTGCATACAGACGCTGGGACCTCACCCGACTCTCCTTGGCTGCCATATTGCGGAGGTAGGGTTAGCGGTCGAGCTGGTCGAACCCTCCCATTTTTCCCGCCCAATCATGAATATATGAACTGGTACATCCCGTCCGCGCAGCGGGCGGGCGCAGCGGGTGCGCCGGCGGCGCGCCGAAGTCGCACCAAAGGCAAGCCCGTCTGCGCCCGTCCGCGCCGGTTCCGGGCCGAGGGCCCAGACCCCTGGTCCAACCCCCACAAATCCCCAGCTGGTCTATACAAAAGCATCCTTGATCACCTTCAGACCGCCAATAGACCCAGCTTGCACATTATTAGATCTTACCAACAATACTAAGACATCTGGTCATAGCTGCACGCACTGTCAGTTTACAACATTGAAAAATTGGGATAGACCTCGCCCCAAACCACATAATCATACAATGGTAAATCTAGCCCTCATTAATTCAAGGTCTCTAGTTAAACATAGTCACGAAATAGCTGACTTAATAACTGACTTTAAGTTAGACATTCTCTTCATAACAGAGACATGGACTGATGACTCATCTGAACCAGATCTGGTTATAGCAACACCGGCTGGTTACAAATCCTACAGACAAGATAGACCAATAAAGAGGGGAGGCGGACTTGCCATTATAGCCAGAGACAAATTTGAAGTCATGACCTCACACATCCCAGACACCTCCTGTGAAGCCTTACGATATTCAATAAAACTCACTCCCCTTTACAACTTTAAAGGGTTACTACTGTACAGACCTCCAGGAGCCAAGTCTGCCTTTCTGGCCAACTTAAGTTCAATATTAGAAACCCTGGCACTAGAAAATCCTATAACAGTGTTGGGCGATTTGAACTTTCATTTAGATGTAGAAAATGACAGAGACACCAGAACTCTCATCTCAGATATGCAGACCATGGGACTCACACAACTAATCACTGCACCCACGCACCAGGCCGGACATATTTTAGATGGGATCTTTTCTAACGCACAAGGTCTACAGATCTCGAATATCCTACCAATGACGTGGACAGATCATTATGTAGTACTTTTTACCATGACTATAACTAACCCTGCAAACAAGGCAATCGCAATGACTCATCAGGGCCCTATTAAAGCCTGGCATAATATCAAACAGCCTGACCTAATAAAACAGCTCGACACTACCAGACCGAGCATACCTGCCGATTCGGCTGTAGCAACACAGCTGTACCATGACTGGCTGAGTCAGGCCATAAATCTCCTCGTTCCCACTAAGACTATCTCAAAGAATAGATCGGCTCCCACGGCACCATGGTACACAGAAGAACTAAAAACACAAAAACAACCAAATAGACAACTTGAAAGGCAATGGAGGAAGAATTATGACCAGGCATGTAAGACACGCTACAAAGAATCTCTAGTCGTCTACAAAAGTATGATTATAGCTGCAAAAAAATCCTTCTATTCAGACCAAATAGAGCAAGCAAAAAATTCCAGCTGAAAGCTGTACGAAATCACTAAATCCCTTTCAGGCCATATCCAAGATTTAACACCACCACCATCCCAAACCATGTGTGATGCACTGGCAAATTTCTTCTTTTCCAAAGTAGATGACATCTACCAGGCGTTTTCCTGCAAATCTACTGATACTCTACATACCCAAACAGAGCCTTCTACCCTGAGAAAACACCAAACTCCAATCTTCCCCAATTTTAAACCAATAACGGATGACCAAATATTGAGCATTGTCTCAACTATTAAGTCAGGATCCACACTTGATCCTTGCCCATTTTCAGTCCTCCCCCCAGTGATGGATTCAATAATACCTGTCCTGACACAGGTATGGAACTCCATACTATGTTCAGGAAACTATCCTCAGTTCTTAAAAACTACGCTGCTTAAACCTCTCTTAAAGAAACCAGGAGCAGACAAGACCGAGTTAAAAAACTATCGGCCAATTGCCAGCTTGCCTTTTCTGGCCAAAGTGGTGGAAAAGGCCATGAATACTCAATTATCAGAATATATTGAGAGGTATAGTTTACTGGACGATACCCAGTTCGGATTTCGGAAACATCATGGGACAGAAACGGCTCTAATCAAAGCCGCTGACGATGTGCGCCGAATTAGAGACCTTGGCGGAACTGCAGTACTGATACTGCTAGACCTCTCAGCGGCCTTCGACACGGTCGACCACAAGATCTTGGTCGACCGTGTCGAGAAGATGGGCATTTGCCACACAGCTAAGGAACTTCTGGCAACTTTTCTCTCTGAGAGAACTCAAGCCGTCACCCTAGGACCTTACCAATCTGCTAAGTTGACGCTGCCATGTGGGGTACCTCAAGGCTCATCCCTGAGTCCGACACTATTTAATATCTACGTGTCGGACCTTGCTAATGTCATCAAAGCACATGGGATGGGCCTTACCTCATATGCGGACGACACGCAATTGGTCATGGCCATAAGGGGAGACGGACCAGAAGTGGCCAAACGCTTTCAGAGGGGAATGACGGAGATAGGAGATTGGATGGCAACTAATTGCTTAAAACTTAATTCAGAAAAAACTGAAGTAGTGATATTTGGCCCTCTTTTACCGAGCTGGTCAGCCCAATGGTGGCCAGCCGGTTTTGGAGCCATTCCCAAACCAGTCCCCAAGGTAAGAAATTTGGGTGTCATCTTTGATGATGGCCTCAATTTCATGGACCATGCAAATAAAGTGGCTTCCACAGCCCACTATAAACTCCGCATGATCAAAAAAATCAGTCCCTACCTTCCAGTGGCGGCTATCAAAACCTTAGTCAGCTCCCTGGTTTTATCGTCACTGGATTACTGTAACGGTTTATTTCTGAATACACAATCCAGAGTCCTGAGAAAATTACAATCAGTGCAAAATACCGCAGCTCGCCTGGTTTTCGGAATTCCTAAATATGTGTCCACCTCAGATGCAATCTCGCGACTTCACTGGCTGACGATCCAGAACCGGATCAAATTCAAATCACTATGCATTGTCTATAAGACACTTAATGGACAGGGCCCACACTCACTGAGTGAGCAACTGATACCATATCAGCCTTCCCGTCAACTTAGGTCCTCCAACAACAATCTTTTGGTGATCCCTCGCGTCAAAACAGTATCTTGGGGCGACCGTCGCTTTACGGTTGCGGCACCAAAACTGTGGAACACCCTCCCGTTGGACATCAGAACCTGTCCAACGCTGCTCCAATTTCGTAGGAGACTCAAAACATGGTTGTTTACTCAATAACTCTACAAGGGTAATTTTTTTAGAGAACTTTAACATCATCTAGACTTCTGCAAACAAGTAGCGCCAAGACGCCCACGGGTATATGTTGCGCTTTACAAATAGCAATAAATAAATAAATAAATAAATACCCTGTGTAAAGAAATACTGATCGACTACCGCATACTGCTCATACAGACGCTCAAGCATGTAGAAGGTTGAGTTCCAACGTGTTACCACCTCCAGGATGAGTGCTTTCACTGGCTGTTTACGTTCATGTTGCAGGTACCTCAGCTGCTTCCGGGCCTTAAAAGAATGGTTGAAATGTGTGCACATTCTTCGGCAGGTGGTCAGTAACTCGCACACTGGACTTTCTTCCCTCAAGAATTTTTTAACAACCAGGTTTATACAGTGCGCCAAACACGGCACTCTGAAATAGTTACCCTTATCCATGGCCTTAACTACATTGGTGCCATTATCTGTGGAAACATAACCAATCATGCGTTTTCTTGGGGACAGCCATTGAAAGACCTTTGTGTTAAACTCATGCAAAATGTTTTCTCCTGTATGATTTTTCTCCATGGCAAACATGGCTAGTGTTGCATGTTTCCGAGCAGCTTTTTAAACTTTGTCCGGGCCATATGTAGGTAAATGGTATTTCCCGAATCGTAAATACCGAATTTTACCGATTCGGTATTTACAATTCGGTAAATGCCATGTAGGTAATAATTCTTTAAATATTACCGAATCGGTAATATTCTGTAATTACCGAATCGGTATTTACCGATTCGGTAATTGCCATTGATTCCTATGGGCCTTGAGACCCATAGGAATCAATGGCAATTACCGAATCGGTAAATACCGATTCGGTAATTTTACCGATTTGTCAAGGGGGACAGGGTGTCCCTTTGACACCCTGTTGCACCCCTAATTCTGGCTTGTGTGCAATGTGACACACATACATGCCCTTAGGGCATGTATATGTGCCACATGGCACAGGTGTACATGCACAGATGGTATTTTGTCACCTACATATGGCCCTTAATGTTTTCTCCTAACAATGAGAATGACTTTTGATTTCAGCACACAGCGTTCTATGGGACTCTGTGTTCGACCTTCACTTTTCAAAACAAAACTTCCAACTTTAAAACTCTATTTTTTCTACGATTTGACTTTTTCCAAAATTAAACTTTTTGTTTTTGGCAGAAAGTAATCTGCTTAAAGTAGAACTATTCTTAGAGAACGAGAATTCTTTGAACACTTCCAAGAGACAATATTTGACCTCGTTCACAACCAAAACAGTTTATATATTCTTTCATGGAATGATCTCGACCTTTCTTCTGTATTTCAGAGCCATTTCATAAATGTTATTTAATGACTCATTCTGATAAGCATTTTTCCAATGTCACACTACATGTTTTAAATGAAAATATAGCTTTTTTTTAAAAAATGCGTACAGCACAAATGCTCATTTTTGTGTACAACCATTTCAAATGCATTTTATGTATTTTGGGTGGGATTGTAAACCCATGCTTTAGATATGTTTTTGCTTAGTATTTAGTAATATCGAACATAATAAAGTGGAGTGGGTGTTGTATAGCGTTTTAGGACCCGAGTGTAATTTACCTCCCAACACCAATTCCCCATGGGAGGAGACAGACGCAGATTTGAACTTTTGGAAGGCGGGGGGGGGCCTCACGACCCCCCCGGCCGTATTTATTAAAATATGAAACAAAATTTAAAACTTTAAATTAAAACTTTTCATGAATCATGTACAAATTCAACTTCAATTACATCTTGATGACGACAGGTGTTCCAGGCTAACCTTAACAAATCTCTAAAACAAAGGTTTCCTAGCCGAGGATAGCATCCTGATAAATGCATTACATTTGAATTTGTACAACCTAACATTAAGGGCCAACGGCAAGGTCTTAACCGGTGTCAGATCCCTATCACCAACTTCCCGCCCTCACGGTGTGAGTGGCGCATGCGCAGAGGACTTTACCCTCACCGCCAATTGTAACTTCCCTTGTCGTGGGGGCCCCCTTTCACTCGACGCCATCTTAAGGTCGTCTGAGTTTGTGTACGAGGCATCCGTAAGAAGGACAGCGTGGACTCCCCCCTTCCCCACACTCTCTTCCGCCGGAGCGGATATCCGGCCCCCGTGAAATTCTAGGAGGGGCATATAGCCGTCTCCCCCTGGGAGGGGCCTATGGCCGTCTCCCCCTGGGCGACCCATCCGTAGTGGGTGCCGCCCCCCCTTGGGAGGGGCCAATGGCCGCCTCCCCCAGGGCGCTCCCATCCATAATGGGTGGCGCCCCCCCTAGGGACCTTGAAATCACTGCTCACCGATCATGACCTTACCGCCCGATCAAAATATAAATACGACAGTTGTTTTACCTACTAAGGAAAGAAAACTATGACTAAACTTGTAACAGCTCGATAAATTCACCGACTTCAACATTGTTACAAGAGGGAGAAAGGTCCTAAAGCAAAGCACAATCTTTATTAAATCCATTCCTGTACATCTCTACAAAGGAAAAAATGGCCTACAAGCAAGTATCTAATTACATGCATACCATCGTCATACATTTATGATGCAAGAAATGATTGCCATACATGTCAAATAACACCGACGATATCTCTTTATTTCAGAAACTCTGCAACAAGGGGCTGGTGGGTGGGTCAAAAAAGTGCAGCTTGTTCCCTTGAGGACTCACGAGCGACGAGTGGTGCAGCCTTCAGAGCACAGGAACAAAAGGAAGCTTCGTTGGATTCTCGCACTATTTATCCAGCTGTGGAAGGGCGGGGACCCGCCTCCAGTACGCCCATCAGTGCACGGACTTCCGGGTGGGTGTTTAGGACAACCTCTTTTTGGGCAGGAGGAGCGTGTTCCGGCCACACCGCTTCGGGCATACCAGCCGGGACACGCCCCCCGCCCACAATGGTTTCCCGTGGGATCGGGGCACCCATCCATACGTTCGGGGGGGACCGAGTGGTCTCCCCTTTCCATATGGGCCGGGATGCCCGCCACCCCTCCCAACACCAATTCCCCATGGGAGGAGACAGACGCAGATTTGAACTTTTGGAAGGCGGGGGGGCCTCACGACCCCCCCGGCCGTATTTATTAAAATATGAAACAAAATATAAAACTTTAAATTAAAACGTTTCATGAATCATGTACAAATTCAACTTCAATTACATCTTGATGAAGACAGGTGTTTCAGGTTAACCTTAACAAATCTCTAATACAAAGGTTTCCTAGCCGAGTCTAGCATCCTGATAAATGCATTACATTTGAATTTGTACAACCTAACATTAAGGGCAAACGGCAAGGTCTTAACCGGTGTCAGATCCCTATCACCAACTTCCCGCCCTCACGGTGTGAGTGGCGCATGCGCAGAGGACTTTACCCTCGCCGCCAATTGTAACTTCCCTTGTCGTGGGGGCCCCCTTTCACTCGACGCCATCTTAAGGTCATCTGAGTTCGTGTGCGAGGTATCCATAAGAAGGACAGCATGGACTCCCCCCCTTCCCCACACTCTCTTCTGCCGGAGCAGATATCTGGCCCCCGGGAAAGTCTAGGAGGAGCATATAGCCGTCTTCCCCTGGGAGGGGCCTATGGCCGTCTCCCCCTGGGCGACCCATCCGTAGTGGGTGCTGCCCCCCCCTTGGGAGGGGCCAATGGCCGCCTCCCCCCGGGCGCTCCCATCCATAATGGGTGGCGCCCCCCCTAGGGACCTTGAAATCACTGCTCACCGATCATGACCTTACCCCCACAGGCCAGATAGTTGACCGACTATCTGGCCCCCCCCACACCTCCTATAGGTCATGTCTCCTCAAGCCCACTAGCCAAGCTACGATGTCTCCTATCAGTAAGTCATTACCTGTCCTGGACAGGTGCACCCCATCATTCGAATAACAGTGATCGCCCCTGATACACCCATGAGAAATGTTTAAAGATGAGCAGAGCAAAACAGTTTCTCAATTTTATTGTTGACCCTCTTTACTGAGTGGTTCAACGCTGTCATAGACAAACCTCCCCGCCATATCTTCCTGGGAATCATGTGGGACCAGGCAATCGTACATCCCGGGAGCCTTTTGGCTAACCAGCTAACTACAGACAATATGTGCTCAACCAACACCCGTCTTCCCAGTCTCACCAAGTCATTGCCCCCTACGTGTACTATGACTACAGATGGCGGTGACCTGTGCCGCCCTAATAGTTCCTCCACAAAGCTTTGCAATCGGTCAATACAGAGGCCGCCCTTCCCATGGAAGGTCACTCTGAACCCATACTCCTCAGATGTGTGAATCGCATCACCTGCCTTGAATATGTCCCCGGCACGCCTCACGTATGAGTGGCCCACGACCCAGACCACTTGATTTCCATTCCGTGATCCTTTCCCGCTGGTCAGCTGATGCTGGGCTGATCCCAATTTCCGCCCCGCGTCACAGGCTCGCGAAACTGTAATCTAAACAAAAGACAACAAGCGTGAGTGCATTTTATCAGTCTTTTACAACATGTGCAGTCGCACATATCTCTTGAAGCAATTCGAGGACCAACGGCCTAATTGTTTCACCTCGTCTGCCTGCAGAGCCCGAGCCGTAGCTTCTGTAGCGGCCCCTATTCTAAACGAATGGGTCCCAAAATCGCACGGGTTCAAGCCCGCCGCTGCAATCGTAATTGCCAGCACCCTCTGGAATTGAAATCTTGTCAATGGGGTGCCGTCCATATGTCTAAGCAGGGCCCCCCCCCCATGTTGTCGACCTCTGTTTCAGGTAGGCCTCCACATTCCTCACTGGACAACCGGGATTCCCCTGAGCGCGCTGCAACACCACACTATTCCCCAGGGCCTCCTGGTCCGTTTTTGACCTGGCTATCGAGATCAGCAGAGAATCCCCTCTTACTTGGATGTGATCCCTGCGTAGACCTCCTTCCACATCTTTCTTATTCCCTGCCACAAGTTCACTCACCCGCAGGGCCCCATAGAATGCCAATGTGAAAGCTGCTCGGAATAGTATTACCTCGCTGTGCGAGGTGCATGTCTCGTCCAGTTTCGCCAGTAAGGTGGTCAATTTATCAAACCCAATCGGGTGCCTGTTATCCTGTCTGCGACCCTCCAGGCGCCGCAAGCCGCGGAGAGTCTTCCTGACTAAGAAGGAGTCCGTCGGGTCCCTTATCCCGCGGAGCTGTGCCATAAATGATATGGCGGCCTTATACCTATTGGCGGTTGCCGCCGACCGGCCTTCCTTATGAAGTGCCACCAAAAATTGGAGCAAGGACTCCTCCCGCCCCCATCCATGTTCCCCTACCGGCCCCAGAAAGGCGCAGTATGAACGGAACACCCCTTCATACGCTCTCCTCGTCCTGGGCGCTAAACTGGCTGCCACAAGGTTTTGTAGTCCAGAGCACCGATCTGCCACAGTGCTTCGGGGAAAGGTGCCGCCACTAGCTCCGCTGAGGGTAGACAATCCCTGAACGCCTGCATTTTGGAACGAGAGAGTGCATCAGCTGCATTATTTAGTACACCCGGCACATGTTTTGCCCTGAACTGTACGTTCAATCTCATGCATCGCAACACAATCTCTTTCAACAGTCGTAAGATCCATTTGCAGCGTGCTGCCTGCTGGTTAATGCACTCGACCAATGTCATGTTATCTGACCAAAACACCACCGAGCGGTCCCTAAAGTCTTCCGGCCATGCCACCAGAGCCACCCAGATGGGGAATAGTTCCAGGAAACCTATGTTATTCATCAGGCCGCTTGTTCGCCACCACGCCGGCCATGTTTGTGCCGACCACCGATTTCCAAAGATTGCACCAAACCCCACGCTGCCCGCTGAGTCGGTCCATAAGCCGAGTTCCACCGATGAGGCTGGGGGTTTGCTCCATACCACTCGGCCATTGAAGTCCGCCAAGAATGCCAGCCAAATGTGCATGTCCTGGCGAACCTCTGCCGACAGTCTTGTGCGGTGGTGCCCTTCCCTAAGGCCCACCATGGATTGTGCAATGGATCGAGAGAAAGGGCGAGCCCTCGGTATCACTCTCAATGCAAAGTTAAGCTGACCCACTGTCTGTTGCAACTGGTGCAGGGTCACCTTCTCCGTCCGGAAACACTGTACCAGGGATGCTCTAAAATTGGCAACCTTCTCCGTCGGGAAACGGAAACACCCCTCCTCGGAATCCAGTTCTATACCCAGAAACTCAAGGGAGGTAGTCGGCCCAACCGTCTTACCTGGCGCCAATGGAACCCCAAACCCCGCATGAGCACGCAGAAGTCCTGCAATGCCCGCGCGCAGTCCCGAGTGCCCGCTGGGCCAAGAAAGAGGAAATCATCCAGATAGTGCATCACATGTTTGTGCCTTGTGGCCTTCGTGAACACCCATTCTAAAAACGAGCTAAACATTTCAAAATAGGCACACAAAATTGAACAACCCATTGGCATGCACATATCCATGTAGTATTCCCCCTGAAACGTGAATCCCAGCAGATGCTGGTCTTGGGGGTGTACTGGGAGCAACCTGAATGCAGATTCAATGTCTGATTTAGCTAACAATGCACCGGGGCCCAGGCGATTCAACAGTACTACTGCGTCATTGAACAATGCATACTTCACCGAACATACCTCGGGGTCAATAGCTTCATTTACTGAGGCCCCCCTCGGGCCGATAGATTGTGAATGAGTCTATACTCCCCCGGGTCTTTCTTCGGAACCACTCCTAATGGGGAACACACAAAATCCACTACTGGTGGGTCGCCAAATGGTCCTACCACTCGCCCCTAGCTAACCTCTTTTGCTATCTTTTTGGTGGCAACTGTTGGGTTGTGTTGAATAGACAACTGATTTTTACAGGAAGAGTTCCCACGAAAATTGCCCGCCGGGATCCTGAAGCCATATGAGAAGCCATCCCTCAGAGTCCCGGTGGACGCATGTTCAGGGTATCCTTTTAGCCAAGGGGTCAAAGCCAAGATATCTACAGGCAAAAATGTTTGCTTCCAAGGCACCGCATCAATCCTGCTTGTGGCCCCCTTTGCCTCCTGCGCCATTGGCCTTCGATCGGCAACTGGTTTCTGGGTGTGAGGAATTTCCACAACCCGAGCATGCATGCCGGAACCTACACGTTCCTTGGGGCCTGTTACAAGTACCTTTGTTAAAGCCCCAACACACCCCTCGCTTGCTTCCGTTCCCGCCCGGCCTAGGATGGGACTCCCCCCCAGAGCTTGCCAGAAAGGGCTGTGACTGCCTCTGAGGGAATACCCCGGAGCCGTTCGCGCTCGACCCTGAAGCACTCGCTGGTCCTGGCAAGAGCTGCGCATGCCAGGACACTGTATTCAAACAATCCCATGTCAAGGCCGCATTAAATTCCTTCGCCTTTCTAAAGGCCATATCATAGCCTTTCCATTCATCACCCCCATACTTTGCATGGAAATACGGGATTCTACTCTGGTAACATGCCAAGTCACTCAACACCTCTGGTGTACGTTCTCCGATAATCGCCACAAAGATAGAAAAGGCCCTGATCCAGTTCATCATCGTCTCATTGACCCTGAATTCTGCCATCTTGGCCCGCCATACACTGGGGTGCCACAAATCTTTCTGGGTCTTTGCATACTCTAACTCACGATGATCAGTCAACAGTGAAAACATGTTAACCTCTTCGCTGCTAATGACAAGGGTAACTCGTCATGGACTTTCCATTGATTTCAATGGAAATTATATGAGAATCCTAATATTTGCCTTAGCAGTAAAGGGGTTAATATACTTGTTTGCCCACACCATTTCTTTCGTAACCATGGGAACATGTTGAGCTAAACTTTCCCGCCTTGAGGGTACCGCGCCCTCCCCCACCATCGGTAACGATCTCTTACCGGCTTCCACCGCGCTTCCAGCCGGGTCCGTTGTTTTCTCCTGGTTGTCGGCCATGACCACCTTTGCCACCTGCGGGGAAACAGAAGGTACATTCGCCGTCCCGGCAACCCTTGCCTGCCGTAACTGCTCGATAATTATTCTGGCCTCTTCAGCCGGGTCTCCCTCAGCCGCAGATCCCCTGCTCCCTTCTTTAGCCATGGTAACACTGCCGCTAACTGAAGCGCTAATTCCGGGGGCATCTGGTCATCCACCAGCGGCGTGATAACTACGGGGATAGGTAACCCCCCATCCGGTCCCGGTACCGGGCTGGTCGCTGGCGCTACTGGAATTGGTGGAGTTTCTATCGGAACTGGGGCCTCGCTGGGACCCGCCTTCCCCTTCCTCTTTTTACCCTTATCCCCGGGGGTGACGTTCGGCAAGGCCGGTCCTATGACCCTCTTGGGTCGCCCAGAGGGAGCATTCTGGGCCTCCACCTGCTTCCTGAGGGCCGCCAAGCCGCGATCTAGCCGGTCAACTTTACCGAATTTTCGGTCCATGACCGTCACTTGGTTCACCAACGTGCGCAGCATTCTTTCCATCTCGGAGCTCTTTCCAGGCTTCTTGCCAGGCATGTCTGTGATCGATCCGCACGACCTGTTATACGGAGGTGACTCGATCTCCAAATACGCTTTGATAACTGAAAGAGAAAGACAAATATTGAAAGTTCTCAAAAAAGTGAAGCTTGTTCCCTTGAGGGCTCACGAGCGATGAGTGGTGCAGCCTTCAGAGCACAGGAACAAGAGGAAGCTTTGTTGGATTCTCACACTATTTATCCAGCTGTGGGAGGGCGGGGACCCACCTCCAGCACGCCCATCAGTGCACGGACTTCCGGGCGGGTGTTTAGGACAACCTCTTTTTGGGCGGGAGGAGCGTGTTCCGGCCATGCCGCTTCGGGCATACCAGCCGGGACACGCCCCCCGCCCACAATGGTTTCCCGGGGGATCGGGGCACCCATCCATACGTTCGGGGGGACCGAGTGGTCTCCCCTTTCAATTCATGCGCTTATATAGGTATATTTCACCTTGCCCTTATATAGACATAGAAATCATAACCATATTTAGACATAACCCATCCAGTCCAAATACAGGAGTGGCTACTTCCACTAAAAAGCCACAACGATTTCTTGGAAAACTCTGCTTCAGCAGTCATGGACATCGCCTTTCCTGGATATTGATCTGTCCTAGAAATCATGGCGTTTTAAAAAAACTACCATTTCCTTGGGGTTCTTTGGTAAAATTATTATATCCGACTTTACGTCAAACCAGGCACCTTCAAGGTATAAAAATGCCCACACTTGCCCTAGCAAACACACGGTGGTTTGGAGCAGTTCCACTTTCTACTTGCCTGACGCAGCTCGCTACAGCAAGTGCCGAAGGAAGCCGACCCTCCAGCTGACTCACTGACAGAGAGGCTGTCTTTCTCACGCTGAGAATCCAGTTCCAGTGTTTCCAAGCTCACCTAGTGGGGTGTTGGGAAATCGAGTCCCGAGACAGAGATACCAGACCTCCTTCATTCTAAAACCAAGGTATGGAGCTGTTTAGACCTTAAGAGAAATCTTGGATAGATTCTTGGCAAAGAAACTAAACCTATGCTACACCTCACTTACTTCTTCCCTCATACTAGACTTAGGTTAGGTACATCGGGGTAGGTGTATTTTAGAAGCACCAGTAGAGTACTTTTAGTCTTTGTTATTTATGTATGTATGTTATGGCTTAGAAACCATACCATGCTTTTACAGGATCATTTTATGATACTCTTCTTGCTGTATGCATTATACTTTACAGCCAGTATTACGATTGTAGCAGTTCATTTCTTTTGCATGAGAAAGAAGACTGTTCAATAATTACTTTTATTAAAAACTCTTGTCTCTATTTCTCTGCACCTCTGATGAAACGAAGCATGCACGATTGACT